>NC_047579.1:51328441-51355941 GCF_011004845.1 Esox lucius
ACTGGTCAGCCTATTTAAAGCTGACACCATTTCCTTGTGGTTTCACAGCCATGATATAACTTCACTCTCTTGCTTCCCCTCACTCTCTCACTCTCTCGAAACTCTTGTCCACAAAATGGTTATATGGCTGTCCTTTTTTTTTTTTTTTAAAACAGGCATGCTGACTGTGAAAACCAATTCTTATTTCCAATGACAAATGCATTCTGTTGCAGGGTGTCCAAGCTACAGATAGAACAACATAATGTAAAACGATTTAAAGAAGAAAAAAAAAGTTCTGTCTGGGAATTTTGCCATAAACAAAGTAATTATTGTTATGTTGTTTATGTGAGTACTCTTTAAGTAGAAGGCTTATTTGGTCATGAAATTCCAAATTTGACAGAAAGTAGTTTTGATGAAACAAGGCAAAAACATGACATTACAAAATGACCCGACAGCACCACTTTCACAATGAGTGGCCAAAAATCACAGACAGCATTTTTTAATTACCGTTTGTTGGTCAACTGAGAGAATATTTTTGAGCAATGATGGTTAACTGTCTTGCTCAGGGACAGAAAGACAGTTTATTTAAATTGTTTAACCTCGTCGGCTCTGGGATTGTATTTACAACCATTACTGGTTACTGGTCAGATGCTCTAACCTGTCATATTCGAAAATAACCTCCCTAAAACCAACTTCTAAATAGGTTGTCTACTGTGATTCTGGTGTTTTGCACAGGTTAGTGTGATGAATGTAAAGGTCACAGTGATGAGTGTTGAATGGGGTGCTGGTGAAAAAATAGATGACAGTCCAACAAATTACTTTTTAGAGAAAGCTTTGGGATTATGTTACCATAGAGGATTGGTAGGGTAGTCACTTTTAGAAGGGTATACTTGGCAGTGTGGCCAAGGAAGACTTCTTGAGGGTAAAAAAACATTCTGGATTTAACTTCAGTCCAGGTGTATTCAACTCTTAACCTATTCTTGATTTAATTTTAGTCCAGTTGTATTCAACTATTACCCTATCCTGGAGTTAACTTTAGTTCAGATGTATTCAACTCTTATCCTATGAGGTGCAGAGCCTGATGTTCTACCCTGTCGTTAATTGCACCCACCTAGTGTTCCAGGTATAAAATAAGACCCTTATTAAAGGTTGCAATGAGCTGTCCAGCTATGTACCAAGGTGACATACTCTACCTCAGTCACATCCAGGGCAAGGGGGTATCACGCTGGTTCTGGTAGTCTCAGACTGAAGCGTACGCATATACAGGTCAAAGAAGATGTGACAGATGTCATTAAAGCTGTGGTAGAACAGATTTAGCTCAGAGTAGAACCCCTATCCACAGAGGGTTCTGAATGGAACCCAAAGATGTTGTACCTGAAAATAAAATGGTTCCCCTATCAGG
The DNA here is from genome assembly GCF_011004845.1 of Esox lucius. Lineage (NCBI taxonomy): Eukaryota > Metazoa > Chordata > Actinopteri > Esociformes > Esocidae > Esox > Esox lucius. The sequence goes on from NC_047579.1 coordinate 51,329,823, forward strand.
ACAAAGAAATCTTTCAGAAGCATTTCCTTCCTGTTGGCTGTGTGTGTCCCACAAACTTTAGTTCGTTTTTTATGGAAGCGTTCTCTGTTTTGTTAGCACGTAGTCAAGGTTTAGCTAGTCCATACAACATTACATGGGTCTCATGACACTAACTTCTGCACTGCAGGAATGTGTTGGTTTATACAGAGGGGAAGAAAGTGTGTGTGAGACAGAGAACAGTCAATACACACACGTTGGTTTTACTATTAAAGTGAAGACCAGCAATTGAGTACCATCAACAATATTATATTTTTCCTAACCCTATATCTAATCATAGTTTCAAATCTAAAGACTAATTAAAGTCCTCTGTAATATAGTGAAACATGAACACACACAAATTACACTCAGATCCAGAATGACTGATGAGGTGTGTCTGCTGTTCCAATATGTCCTTTAGCTGTATTCAATCGTGCACCTTCTTAGAATAGGAAATATGTCTTTATGTAACTATAGGAAACAAGGGGAATATATATGAAATCATGTTTTACAATATCTGTACAGTCAAGTGGTTAGTATTTCATCAAAATAACACACTACTTTACATTAATATGTAATAAATCAACGAGAAGAATTTGTAGCTATTAATTAATGTAGGCTTGACCTAATGTGGAAATACAGTAAATTACTATTTTGCATGTGTTTTTTAAAGTCTTGATTGATTATTGCCAATATTTGAGTAACTAAACTAACTGTTGTACTCTCTGCGTCTCGGATCAAAGGACTCCTGCGTACCGCCAAGCAGCAGTAGAGCTCGAGAAGGCTGTCTTGGGCAGAGGGGGCTGCTCCGAGACACTGCGCGTGGAGCGAGGCAGGGTCTCGTTATCTGCACCGGGGGCTACGCTCCACTTCTCCTTTCAGTGGTTGTGATTTCTAGCACGACGGTTTTAACCTTAGTGTAGATTATATTCCCATTTTATTTTTTGACATTTCAGTTAAGAGATCTAATAACGCGGAGACATACAGCTCGTGCTGATGTTTAAACATGCACAACAATTACATTTTCCACACAGCCTCTGAGGCTCAGTGTTTATTATTAATTTAATTGTAGGATTTTATTTGAAAACTGAAAATAACCTGCTCTGTATTATTTTACATTAGTCCTTACTCTGCTATTTCTGTATTAATTTATTATATAATTTATCAGAATCTATTGATTTATTAAAATCATTAAAGAGCAGCCTATAATTGCTATTGTTTTGTCAAATATTTTATATTATTTAACAAATCTATTTTATTTTAATAAACAAATGCTAATGAAACAAGTGTTTCTGTCCATCTTACCTTTTAAATAGGTTATATGATTTTAATTCAATAAGTCATTTAACTGTTTTTTGCATTTGAAATAAATATTCCATGTTCACAAACCTTAAAAGATTAATGCCAGACAACAGACGATGAAGTAATTATTTCAGAGAAAAATGCCAAAGTGATTTTAATTCCATGTAGCTAGAGGTCCACCACCATTCTATTAGGAAATTGTGCACCCCCACCCTATCCCATATTGGCACTGACCATACACGCAGATATTTAGGATATTTAATGTCCACTCCCGGACATGAGCAAGTCCTTCAGCCGGGTTTGTGTCATCATTCCCCGGCCGGTCAGCCCTGAGCTCCATTCCACCGCGCTTTGTCACAAGCACACAACCCAACACTACCGTACAGCTTTTCCATTCCGCCGCGCAAATAATACGAGTCCGGTTTTTACGGCGTTTAAAGTATCGTCTCTTTCACTTGTACAAATGATTCGGTTCTAAACCGTAGAGTTTGTTATTGTAGGGAGTAAAAATCCGTCTAGTCGTTCAGACATGTCTACGGTTCCTGGTCCGTTCTTCTTTCTCCAGTCTACCGGGAAGGGGCGCCTTGAAACCGTCTCAGGGCCTGACTTGGGCACTTTGAAACCGCCAGGCTTTTCTTTTATCAACATTTTTGTAACATTGAAGCAGAGCGATGAGTTGAAAGTGGACTGAAAGGATCAACCCGAGAAGGAGAGGAGAGAGTCCTATGTCCTTCTATGCCATGCAATACAGATACGGGCGTCCATAAAATTGCTTTGAGAAGGGATACACAGGTCCAAAGGGCAGGCCTACATAAGCCCAGCGACTGCAGAAGCCTAGTGAGTGCATACATGTTCAAACATTATTACCTTGCTTTTAATAGCCAATGAGGTAACTTTAAAATGTTTCTTGAGATGGGCATGAAACCCAAACCTTTCGAACATGAGATGCTGCCACGATGAGCGACCAGGGAGTAATAATGGTCAAATTCCTCGCCCAGCGACAGATCTCGCCGGCACTTGGTTCAAGCAATATTTTGGTTAATGGTCAGACGCTCAAACCGCTACACCCTCTGCCGCATGGGCTCGGAAGAGACCCTAAACTATGGATCATAATGGTTTTCAAAGCGTTAGTCCAGTGAATGCGCCATGCTCTTACCAACTGAGCTACTAGGGACCTTCCCCGGCTTGTAATGCAGTAGCGTACATATCATTTTGTGCGATACAGCTATTATAATCCCTACCACATTTATAACGCCAAGAATCGCCCCGGGCAGTCGATGAGGACTGCAGAGCTGTGGGGATCTACTTTGCCCCCGACGTCTCACAACTACTACAGGCTATTTCTAACATTAAGGAGCACTAGGGCCGCCTGGAAACCGACTCCCCAAAAATTTCCCACTGCTTGTTTTGATCACTGAGAGTCTTGAAGGAAGGGGGACCTTGAAACGGTCCACCTCCTTGGGCCATAATTGGTTTTATAGAACTGGCGCGGGGCCAAGTGTTTACATCCGGGTGATTGACACTTACTTTGACCAATCGGAGACCGGGGTGTGGAGGGTGCGGGCTGGGTGGATGGGGCGGGGCTTGTAAAACAATGTGTGTTTCATTGCGGAGGAGTTTACGCTCGCGCGAGGGGCCTTGTCCCCTGTTGTCCCCCCTCCCCTCCCCAGTTCAGGACGGCCCGGACGGACCAGAGAACAGACCTGATACAGACAGAACCAAAGGATTGATCCACGCTTAATAAGGATTTACCGATTTCTAAACCCGTTTCATTCTCAAGTAAGAGGCCAACTTGTTTCCCGAACTGTGGCTGTCGTCGACTGATATCGTAAAGCTTGTTAAAATCTGTTTTCTGTAGCCTGTGTTTTGCTTGTGGTTAAGACAGTAAAAAGGCGGGCGGCTCGAGTTTTATCGTGGTTTAAAAACATTTTTATTGAAATGGTTCGCTGTTGCGAGTCAGACTGACACGAGAACAACACCAGTGCGGTTTACGGCTCAAAGTTTAGTCTCTCAGCGGACCCGAGAAAAGTTTGAAACGTGGCCGCCTGAACCTCTCCCTGCGCCGCATGGCCTGCTGCCTCGTATACCCCATACCAGACGGGATCTGTGTGTGGATAAATGATTGCATATTTTAGAAAGACGTAATTATCGAAATAGTGTGATGTGTATATTTTGTTTTACGTGTATCAAGTCCGCTGCTTGCCACGACTCACAAGCCGCGCAGGGTACATCGCCAGCCTTGGCTCTCTTTGAAGGTTAACTCAACGTTTAGCCAGTAGTTTACAAAATAGTAGAAACTGCTGAAAGTGTATTATTGCCTAACACAATTGTCGTCTTAGAAAATAAACTCATGTTAATACATTTATGATAAGGTCGTTTTGTTAGGTTGTAGGCTAATCAAACTCCTGTACATAACAAAAAGCTACAAACCTGTAATGAATTAGTGATTTGCCGAGTTGACCAGTTGTTTTTTTTATTCCCGCAAGTTGTTTTTATTTGATAATATGTCGGGTACTTCCAGTACCTCGGTTGGTTATTCCATGTTAAAACCAACGCGTTCGATTGCACGGTTGGTTTCTTATGAAAAAACTGCCTGACCACGAATTTAATGTTATTTTAATTCGTGTTATTAGGCTATTTATATTGTTGCATACACACGAAAATAAGTCTTAAAACAGACCGCCATATCGTAATACAATATAAAAAAATATATATTTTATTACATTTTAACGTTTTTCGTGTAGCCGAGGAGTTGGTGTGTGAACAGCCGTTTTAGAATGAAGTGTCTGGGGTAGCATTCTCCGGTTTGCACCTGGGATATCGGCTTCTAATCCCGGATCAAAGTGTCTCAAAAACACTGCTAAACTCCAGACCAACGACGCGGGCTGCTCTGCTACTTTATTTTTAACCTGTTTGAAATGTATATTTGATGCGCCTGTGATATTCATGGTGTATTGGTTTACACCGAAGCCGTTGGTAAGTGTAGAAGACTGGGTCAGAACAACTCGGTCATCGATAGGCTATAAAAGGAATCCATTTGACGACAAGTGTTTTTGGCTGAGAGCGGGTTTTGGATAATTGGAGCAAAGACTCAGTCTTTTCCAACTACCGCCCAGCCCTAGCCCCTTTAGCGGGGATAGAGGCGCCCTGGGACGGCTTCATCATCGCCTGAAAGACGGGAATGATGCGCTTCTAATCCGCTAAAGATTAAATAATATTATCCCAGACTGAATCGTATGAAGAGTCTCTACAAACGCTTAAGGTCTTTTATCAGTTCCGTGTTTACGGTAGATTGTAAATGTAGTTTTTAAAGTGGTTTTCCAAACTGCGTCATTGCCTCGCTAATGGACCGAGCTCCGTAGACTTCGGTGTAGACTCTCGGGGTAAAAACGGCATAGAAGCCAAAACCATCTGTTTCTAATCGTTATGATCTGAGCTCTGACCTCGCCACAGAAAGACGGACGTTGTGATTGTGTGTCAAGGGTTTGCTGGGTGTTTTTTTTTTAGGTCAGAATGTCGCCGCGGATGAGCATGATTTCACCAGAAGAGAGACAGACTATCTAGCCTTCAGCGGCTCTTTGGGAATACCAACCCGGACATAGTGCTAACTACAGACGCACCCATACTGGAGAATGGATGGCCGAGATTTTGGACCCCCACGGTCAGTCCATGTCCCCCCCCCTTTACTGGCCATGGAGACACACCGACTCGAAACTGCTACAGGAGCAGCCGGGAGGATCCCTCCCTCGCCCGGACACTTGGGCGCTGGGCATCCAGCGAACCTCCACATCGGGAAATTCCTTCCATCCACCATGAACCTCCATCACAGTAAGAGACTGATATCTAACTAGCTGGCCATCCATCAGTATTCAGTTATTTTATTGCATTTTGAAAGACCAGTCATAATTTGGTTTTAGGTTGCGGTATGTGAGAATTAAGGAGAGAGAATCTGAAGCGATAAAACTTCACATCTCTGGGGTGGGAACAACATTCGTGGTGAAGGTGTAACGTGCAGTGCTGTGTTTGTCTGAATGGGGTGGTTAGTGAACCTTTGTGGGTGTTGTTTTAAACTGTGCGTGTTGATGCAGCGAGTGTGTGCGTGCGCGTACATGCGCGCGCGGGGTGGGTGGAGGTGTTGCTCATGTGTGCATGCATCACGTTATGTCATCTTACTGCAAGAGGACTTGCAGATGTATTCGGAGTAAAACCACTATGCGTATCCAATGCTATTTACGGGGCTGATTAAAATCCCGTTATTCAGCGTGTCTGTGTCTAGCGCTGTACAAAAGGCTGATTAAAACCAGAGTGTTTGGTGTGCCCAGTGCCGCCACAAAACCAAACACACCGAGGGCTCCAAAAGGCTTGGTCCGGCTCTGTTTGCGTAGCAATGGATCACTTGGTGTAATGTGCTGAATAACAGGACATCATCAGAACTGCTCAATTTGACTTCCAGCCTTAAAATTGCAAGCTGACCAGTGTTGGCTCACAGGGCCTGAAATAAATATACTTTTTCTGTTTGTGAGGGGCCCTTGCCCACAGGGTCCATTATACAGGGTTTGGGGGTCCTTAATATGGTTTGAAACATCTAGGCTTGATTATTCAATTGGTCAGTTTGTTTCTAACTACAAATTCCACAGGAACAGTAGCATAAATACTCAGTTGCTTCATGGTGCAGAACTTTCAATGTTGTCATGAGAAAATCCACCTTGGAAAGCAGCTGATGGCAGCTGTAGAAAGGGGAGGTTCAGCTTTGTTGAGACAACAAACTCATTTCCCAACTCCAGAAGATGGCCAAGTGGCGTAGTTTTGACCTGTTTTTGAGCCGCAGAGTTGTGTTCCTGTGTCTGCTCTCGGCGAGAATGTCGGGGAAGGCCGAGGTGAATCTTAACATGTGTCTATGCTAGAGAAGCGCTGTCATCAAACTGGAAAGTTGTCAAATACCTGCCAATTACAGGGTATTTATAAAGAGAGGAAGCTGTGAAAAGGAAGCTTATCATTAAATAACACACCTGTCTGATCATTTGGTCCAGTATGTTATTGGGCTAATTTCCCCTGCCGGAAAACGTATATATTTTAGATGTCAGCTTTTTCTAATTTTGTGAAAGTGCCCTTGTACTTGGAACATCCAAAAACACCAGACCTCCAACACACACACACACACACACACACACACACACACACCAGACCTCCAACACACACACACACACACACACACACACACACCAGATCTCCAACACACCCCGATACAACATTCCCTCTGTGTTTGTCAGCTGCAGTGGTTGTGGAGACATGATGAGAGGGGTGTGTTTTTCTGTCAGTGGTTGTGGAGACATGATGAGAGGGGTGTTTTTTTTTCTTTCTGTCAGTGGTTGTGTGGACATGATGAGAGGGGTTTGTTTCTGTCAGTGGTTGTGGAGACATGATGAGAGGGGTGTGTTTTTCTGTCAGTGGTTGTGGAGACATGATGAGAGGGGTGTGTTTTTCTGTCAGTGGTTGTGGAGACATGATGAGAGGGGTGTTTTTCTTTCTGTCAGTGGTTGTGTGGACATGATGAGAGGGGTTTGTTTCTGTCAGTGGTTGTGGAGACATGATGAGAGGGGTTTGTTTTTCTTTCTTTCTGTCAGTGGTTGTGTGGACATGATGAGAGGGGTTTGTTTCTGTCAGTGGTTGTGGAGACATGATGAGAGGGGTTTGTTTTTCTGTCAGTGGTTCTGGAGACATGATGAGAGGGGTGTGTTTTTTCTGTCAGTGGTTGTGGAGACATGATGAGAGGGGTGTGTTTTTCTGTCAGTGGTTGTGTGGACATGATGAGAGGGGTGTGTTTTTTTTCTGTCAGTGGTTGTGGAGACATGATGAGAGGGGTGTGTTTTTTTTCTGTCAGTGGTTGTGGAGACATGATGAGAGGGGTGTTTTTTTTTCTTTCTGTCAGTGGTTGTGGAGACATGATGAGAGGGGTGTGTTTTTCTGTCAGTGGTTGTGGAGACATGATGAGAGGGGTGTGTTTTTTTTTTTTCTGTCAGTGGTTCTGGAGACATGATAAGAGGGGTTTGTTTTTCTGTCAGTGGTTGTGGAGACATGATGGTGTGTGTTATTTTGTCAGTGACAGGTTTATGGTCTCTGGGTGTTAGAGCTTGTTTCCCTTCTATTAATCTAAGAGACTGTGTACAGTGCTTACACACACACACACACACACACACACACACAAATAGAGATACACGCACACACTCACACACACACTGTGGGCTGACCAGTTAGATGGTGCCATGGTAACTGAATGACTCATATATCCCGTAAGCAATCCAACATCCCATAATGTCTTGTTTGGTTAACTGCCCTCAGTGTGTGTTACTTGATGTGGTCAGAATAACTCTCTCTGTCAGTCTCTTTGACTCGGTTAGTCTCCAGTTCAATAGACCTTATTGACATGGACAGTTAGGTTACTGTGTTGAAATGCCTCAAGATATGTCATGGGAAAAACCCATCAAATGATGTCTCTGTGCAGTGTCTCTCTGTGCGGTCTCTCTGTCTCTGTTTGTAAATTCCACAGGTCCTTTATTGGTATGGCTGGATGGGTGGTTTCCACTTATACATGACAATTGTACACTACAGAGAGAACCAATGATCAACACAGCAGAGATTTCTCTGGCATATTGTGTGTTTTATAACGGACCAGGACATAGTCAGCTGCTTGAACAAACATAATCAAAATTTTCTCACACAGGTAAAAAAAAAAAAGTCTGTCCATTCTATCTTTAAATATCATGCAATAAATATCTGTAATTGAATTGTATTTAGAGCAGTGGCGTAGGCAAAGTTTACAAACTGTCTCTCACTGGGTGTGTCTCTCTTTCCCTCTGGGTAGGTCTCTCTCTGCTGGCATCTCTCCCTTTCTCTCTCTACCGGTCTCTCTCTTTCTCTGCCGATCTCTTGTTTTCTCCCTCTCTGCTGGTTTCTCTCTCAGCTGATCTTTATCTCTCAGTGGAACCCCAGTGTATTTGCTCTGGGCAGATTCACATTATTTAAAAATATATATATATTTTCAGGCATTTTATGGTTTATTTGAGTGTGGAAAGGCAGAAGACATTTTCTTCAGGGTGGAGGTGTTCTGGCTGGCAGCAGCAGATTGGACCCAGCGGGGCTATTGACAGGAGCTCCTCTGTGTGTTTTGCTGAACTGTTATAGCCTGGGCCCTTTTTTTGTCCTTTTAAGCTGTTTAATATAAATGTCTGCTGTCAGATTTGTCTATGAAAGTAAACTGTGGAGATTTTGGTTTGTTAGGATGTTGCCATTTTCAAAATGAGAATGTGAAACCTTTTGGTCACCTTATTAATGAGGATTGGGAAGTGCAAGGGACCATGCAACACGATATTATCACAGCGCCCGCTTGCACTGCAAATGTCAACATTTTGGCAATTCTATGTGTTGTGTTCCGATATTGCGATTTGTACTGTGCCGAACAGTTCAGTTACATTTGCACAATACAATATTCTGGCAAAATTATTTAATACTATATAATTAAACTATGTCCGTTTGCTTGAAAGGTTTTGTATGTGGAAGATTGACACAACAGTATTCGTTTAAGGGGTAATCCACCCTGAACAACACAATCCTATGATGTAGTTAAATAATGCAAATACATGACAGAAATACATTTGTGAAAATGTTGGTATTTTGTTGGTAAGTTAGCAACCATCATGAAATTGGTAACTGTTGGTCGACACTCATGTTTCCTACAAAACCCACACAGCAACATTCTCTAGACTGGCTCCGCCTGGCTGAGTAAATAAATGTAATTTAAAAAGGAGACCTGACATTTTTGGTCTGTAGAACAGTTTGGTGTGGATGTTTCGTCACTGGAGTTGGGCGGTGGCAGAAAACAAAGTGTAGGGAGACGGACAAGATCCTCAGACTAAAGGGAAACATGTTATTGTTGTGCCAATGGATGTCAGAATGCAAAAAAGAAAAGATGGCCTTCATTGTTGAAGCTAAATTCAGATGTAGGTGGTTGCTAGCCGTTTTACAGACCGACTGGCTTGATGAAATCAGCTCGTCTCTGCAGTGCTAATTTCATATCAGGCCAGGTTCTGTCCACTGTTTATCACACACATGCAAAATCAATGATGTAGTTATAATAATAACAAATTAGTAACAGCAGCAACCACAAAGCTGGAATTCTCAGTAGGCTATTTCACAATGGTAAATACCATGGACCAATGTTAGCAACATTAGCTAGCGTGTAAGCAGAATTGGCATGCAAACAAACCAAACTGCTCATCCTTAGACAGTTTAGCTTAGGTCCCTTGGTATTTATGCAAGCATTTAATGAATGAATGGGATATGCGGTAATATTATATCTGTGATAAGACATTTTCTTTACAAAATAATTGGAGAAGGCGTCCTGATGATCCATATTCCTATACATTGTGAAGAGGTTACTGTCACTTTCTGACCCCAGTTTGGCTCCGCCCACAAAATACATAATCGCTGTTTACTAACACAGGGTCTATGGCATGAGGAACGTGTAATGCTTCCACCCAGCAGACTGTCAAACCAATTAGGTTCAGGTTGTTGTGCAGCATCACACATTTGCAATACAAAGGTTACGCAGAATGCACTGCTCATTGGCGACGCACAGGCAACGATACCAGCCTGCATTAATAGAATTACAGAGAGGTTTCCCATCTCTGCCTGAAAGTACATGTCTGACAGCAAGGTTGCAGGGAAAACATACCTATATTATTATTTGGTGTATTGTTCTAATGGCTCAGTGTTGACTCAGATGAAATTGTAATTCAATATTTACTTTGTCATGATAAGCTAGACAGAGGAATGTGCTCTAGATAAGCTTGCCCATACCAGGTATCAGGTGGCTGATTTGGCGATCTGGAGATTTCAAACTTTGGGATTTTAGAATTAATTGTAATATTGTCAAAAATCGTATTGCGATTTATCACTGTATGGTTCCTCCCCATACCAAATGCCATATGATTTACCATTTGCTGAGAGGTAACTTTCACTTCTCTTGAGGCTGAAAAATATTCCAGAGCTGTGGTCCCTATTGTGACTGATGGGACTAAATGGTTCATTCAGTTTATTCTCAATATGCACTTCCTCAAAACAACAATTTAAAGATTTTATTCTGGGAGTTTGGTCTTCTTAGAGCACACCCTGAAACTCTTTAGAGAAATTTGAACTTGGAAAAGCAAAACTGCAAATACGGATGTTTGTGAAAACTAAACAAATTCGGTCAGAACTATACAGATTTTATAAGACTTTAGTAAAGCTGTAATAAGGAACTGAAGCGACTGTTGTTTTTGGGAAGAAGGGCAAACCCCACCCCCCCTTCTGAAAACTCGCTGAGGTCTGTGACACCTGGAAGACTGGATTTAAGGTGTGTGTGTGTGTGTGTTTGTGTGTGTGTGTGGGTGCGTGGGCTGTAGTCTAGTGCCTGTGGGCAGTAAAGATGCGGAGATTGATCAGTGTGTCTAGAAGTGTTAAATATAGAACACAGGGAGACAGACAGACCCAGATGGTGGTGGTTGTTTGACCCATTCCCATTGGCTGAACATCCATTTCTCTCCTCTGTCAGTGTCAGAGTTCAGCACCATCCATGCTGCTCTTCAGTGTGCACAGATTCACACCTGGTGAAGGAGCGCTAGCCCACCTGGTGAAGGAGCGTTAGCCCACCTGGTGAAGGAGCGTTAGCCCACCTGGTGAAGGAGCGCTAGCCCACCTGGTGAAGGAGCGCTTTCGATCAGGGCTAGCTTTCAATCAGGGTTTACCAACCCACATTTCACAAGCTGCACCAGGTGTCAGAAATGAAGGGGGAAAAAAAGAAGCGTTCGTGCGTGCGCGTGTCAGTGAGAGCATGTCTGAATTTGTCTTTGTGTTTAGAAGGCCTAGACGTGGAAGGTTACTCCTGTATCCAGTCAGGCTTGTGTTTGCACTGGTGTGTGTGATTTTATTTGAGAACTGTCTCTGTGTAATTTAGATTAAGTGTGTGTATGAGTGTGTGTGTATGTGTGAGTGAGTGAGGTTTTATGCACTTATTTAGCTACAGCGAGCACAGCTTACATCTCCATATACCACATGCTCTTTAAATCTGTGCACAACCAGCAAACCTAAGTTAGACACAAAAACACACATACCTGTCTCTCGAATGCACTAGTAGTGGCGAAATAGCGATGTGCTAAAGCCTTAGCTAACCTATTAAAATTGTTCACCACTGACTTTATGCTCATAAAAACAATATATAACATCTGAATTTGAATACAATAAAAAGTAACAATTCCTTGCATTGGGGTAATTTATATATTATGGCTAGAAGAAATGAAGTAATTTTATCAAAGTGGCCAAGTTGAAGACTGGAAGGCCCCAAAAAAACATGCATGTGATCAACAGTAAGGGTCATGTGTTTGGGATATGTGAGGAGAGGCTTTGCTCAGCTTGGCTGATAACTTGAACTTGCAGTGCCCTTTTTAATGTTTGTGACTGTGAACCTTATTTCCTCTTTTGGCTATATATACTCCAAAAGTTTAGATTTAAACCAAAGTATTAGTATGAGGTTAAAGTGTAGATTCTGATTTTATTTGAGGTCCTGATTTTATTTGAGGGCCGTACATATTGGTTTCCTCTAAATTATTGGGACAATCAGCTTGATGGGTATTTTTGGCAGTGTTTTCCCTGGCAGTGTTTCCCCTACACGTCGGAATCAACGACACAAAAGGCTTGATGCTTGAAATGCTAACATGTTCTCCCTGTACACCAGTCTCTTGCTTGTCAACTCTATTTTTTTAACATTATTTCCTTAATAATAACCTAATAATAATTTCCTTAATAATTAACCAATCTCTGAAACTGTGTCGCCTCCCAGACTCCTAATAAAATCCACTACTAACTAATGAGGCATTATGAATTCCATGTACAGTATAATGTGTTGCATTGGGGGTTAAAGAGTGGGTATTAAATATAGTTTTTCTGGATGTAGCACACAGTGCCCCATGATTTCACATTAGATTTGTAACTTTACAAACTCCTGAGTATTTTGTACAGATTCACTGCGACACTGAATAGTTTTTCCTCAAAAAGTATCCCTTGTACGTTACAGTGGCGGATGGAAAATATAGTGAGTTTGGATGTATTATACAATCCCTCTCCAAGGCTAATGAGGACAAGCAAATTAGCAACATTAACATCAAAATATGATTTTTTATATTAGATATGTTCCCTAAATAACTTAAGCTCTAAGCATTTCTCAATGTGCCCCACCTTATAATATTCTATAACTTATGTAAGGTAATATTTGTTTAGATTTTTCCCACATAGTTTTCCCATTCAAAATGTACACTACACACTATAGACAGACTTTTATTTTGATATCAAAATACGTTGGTTACCTAGCTTGCTTCTTATCTTTGGTTGTCACTCAGACGATGCCTACCTTCTTTATAATAATGTGACCGCGACAAACGTGTGCGTGCGTAGACACAGCCAGCTACTTTTCTTTGACCTCACTCCATGGCTTGCTACTCGAATGTCGAGTGCAGGACGTTTTTGCTCTGCTCTGATGCCGCTCCGATAGTAAACTGCACTCAGCTTGGAAAAAACTTAGCAGCGGCAGGCCACAATTAGAGGGAAACGCCGGCTGGTTATTCAGGTGTGTTGTCACATTTGTGCAGGCACGAGAGATCGGTCGATGTCTTGTCTTGATTCTGTTTTGCCTTTTGCGGCTGCTGTTGGTGTCGGTCACCATGTGGCCCCAAGAAGTGTCAGTTAAAGTCATCGAAGCTAGGCAACTAGGCAAAACTGGCTTTACCAAAAACGACAGTTTGGAACATCATTGATCTGATTCGACGCGCTGCTGAGCTCTGAAATCGCTAACAGCCTAATAGACCAAGGCTGAACCACAGTGGATTACATAACATTGGGTTAATGTGAAACACTCACCATAATGAATTAAAAAAAAACACTTCGGGAACTCCTCTTTAGAAACTGGATGGTGAGGTTACTGCTGAAAAGTATCTGTAAAGAAACGCAGATTTCTGGGGAAAGGCGTAATGGGCCATTAAGGCAAAGAGGAAGATGTACCAGACTGATGGCAAGAGGCACGTGTGGAGAAAAATTCAGACCTGTCCAAAGTCCAAACTGTACCGCCTCATCTGTATAATATGCTGGAGGGGGTAGGTTTCCTGGGGGGTAGGTTTTGGGCAAGTATGGTTAACTAACTTTTGGTTCCGTATTGGCAGGCAAAAAAAATAAACAACCTCAATATAGACTTTCTGGTGAGCTACATTTTTTTGTGTCAAGGACAAGGATTAATTAGTGTCCGTGAAGTTGAGGAAAAAAGGCTTCAGTGTCCCAATAATAAGGATACTGTTTATTGAGGTTGACGTTTATGTGGTCATCATACTCTGATGTCTTCCTCAGTATGGTGTGAAATGCACAAATATACACTAATGTTGCTGGGTGACTCTGAGGACATTCGGGTCTTTTTCCCACGGCACCTTTCCCCTTGCGTGTTTCCATGGCATTTCCATGGTTTCTGTCGAGTTCCATTGACCTCCTTAACGTGTCTGCTGGACAGGTTTAAACACGCCTTGTGCTTTGTATTCAATGTTATAAATTACATAGAAGAGAAGAACAATAGATCAGCTAGTAATGAGTTGAGGATGAATTGGAGAAGTTGTTTTTCAAAAACCGGAGTCTAAACTTATATCTCAAAGAGTTTTAGAGTCCAGTCCAAAGAAAGATGAGCAGCCCTACCGGCACACCTACGGGAAGCCCCTCTGTGATATACTTTATATTAGGGGTCTCTGATATACTTTATATTAGGGGTCTCTGATATACTTTATATTAGGGGTCTCTGATATACTTTATATTATGGCTCTGTGATATACTTTATATTAGGGGTCTGTGATATACTTTATATTAGGGGTCTGTGATATACTTTATATTAGGGGTCTCTGATATACTTTATATTAGGGGTCTGTGATATACTTTATATTAGGGGTGTAACGGGACGCAAAAGTCAGGGTTCAGTATGTACCAAAAATGTTAAGTCACTGTTTGGTATGATTTCGATGCAGTGGAAAAAGACATGCAAAACCTAACATTTAATTTATTATGATGTTATAAACTTCACCTATTACCGCTGTAGTTAAAGCTGCACTAGGTATACTTTCAGCATTTTGCAATTACTCACCTGAACAGAAAACGTTTCCGCACCAATTCCCGATAGAGAATAAGGTCCCGAATATTTATATTAAAAAAAGAATAACCTGTTCCAGAAAAAGTGATAACTCTGATTTCAATGTTATTCTTAGCCTTGCTAATGTTAGATTAGGGTTCTTGGTAGCTAGCTGTAGAGAGCTAGTCTAAGTCTTCTTTAACTTCTTTGCTGTTTTCGTAGTGTGTGCTGTAGTAGACAAGGGAGGATTTTAGTTTGTCGTCCTGGTCTCTAGCTGCCATTATAGTTTATTACAGTAGTTTCTGGCGTACCTGTTATATATATCATCCAGGTAAAATGCGCTTTCACAAAATAAGCAGAGGAGGAAAGCCCGCCTCGCAGAAGGTGATTAGCTGGAACAGGATTGCTGAAACGGAAAGGAGTGGCAGGCTCCAAAACGAATATATTGACATTTCACTGGCACTGGACTCTCTGTTTCTAAACAACTCTTAGAGGGCCTCATTAGCTTACACCAGTGGCCCCCAACCCTTTTCAGTTAATATGCCCCCCAAAAGAATTTGCACTGCTTGGAGTACCCCTGAAGTACCCCCTCATGTTAATTTCACTAGTAAGTCTATGGTGTCATGAGTGTTTTCAAGTACCCCCTGTGGAGAGGCCAAGTACCCCCAGGGGTCCTAGTACCCCTGGTTGGGAACCACTGGCTTACACAACACAGGGCTCAACAATAACGGTGGCCTGATGGCCCGTAACGATAGCCTGAAGGCCCTGGGCCAGTAACAATGGCCTGAAGGCCCTGGGCCAGTAACGATGGCCTGAAGGCCCTGGGCCAGTAACGATGGCCTGAATGCCCTGGGCCAGTAACGATGGCCTGAATGCCCTGGGCCAGTAACGATGGCCTGAATGCCCTGGGCCAGTAACGATGGCCTGAAGGCCCTGGGCCAGTAACGATGGCCTGAAGGCCCTGGGCCAGTAACGATGGCCTGAAGGCCCTGGGCCAGTAACGATGGCCTGAAGGCCCTGGGCCAGTAACGATGGCCTGAAGGCCCTGGGCCAGTAACGATGGCCTGAAGGCCCTGGGCCAGTAACGATGGCCTGAAGGCCCTGGCCCAGTAACGATGGCCTGAAGGCCCTGGCCCAGTAACGATGGCCTGAAGGCCCTGGCCCAGTAACGATGGCCTGATGTAAAAAGTCAAGTCGGGACTAATAAAACTAGCAAGTCACTGTCCTGATAGAGCCATTATCAAAATAATGTAGACTTAAAAACATTTGCATTATAAACTCAACATCCTCACGTTGTTTCATAATCTGGAACACGCACAAATAACTACATTGCAGCTCTTTTTGCGTCTGTTGGCCAGTCAAGAGTTGTGCAGTGATGTGACGCATAGCTGTCTGGTGTTGTTTTCCCAAAAACAAATAAATACATTTAGAATGCCATTTAAGCTTGTGAAAGTCACTCAAGTGAAGCGAAGTATACCTGCGAGCTCAAACGAAACAAACACTTCCACCTCAATGCAAAAAAATTGACATATTTGGACTTTGATGGAACTCCGATGCACTGTGGTGTCGTATGTCCTAAGTGTCTGGCTAGAGTGGACAAATGTGGTATTTTTACAAAGGCACTGACAACTTTCACAAACAGCACCTGGTCTGCATGACAGCCAAGCGGGTGGCTAACAGTCTGTCTTCAGGGCCCTTGACCGTACTGGTCAGGAATTTAAATGCAGATGCCCATTGGGTGATTCCATGACTTATAACAACCACATAACTAGTAACTAAGACAGACCAGCCGTTCACCTTGTTCCCTTGGGGGTGAATTAATTAGTGATTGGTTTAAAATTCAAATGTTTTATTGACTTATCTTTTTATACATTTTTATAATTAGAAATGTGATGAAAGAAAAAAAAATGTCTTAAGTAATAAAGGTATTTGGTTGTATGTTGTACCGCTGAGAAATTACAACTTTTGGAAGGAGGGCCAGTGGCAATTCTTTTTTAGCATTGAGCCATGCAAGATGTTTATAGGGGACAAAACATGTGTATTTTTTTACTGATCAAATCCTACCTAGTGCAGCTATAACTGGAAAGCCTTATTTTCCCAAACGGGAGACCTGTAGGATACGGGAGGGTCCTCAAGCTCTGGGATGTCGTTTTTGTTTGACATATTTATCTACGAGGTGGCGTTACATGTGCTTGGCTACTTCAGTTGCTAAGTTACGGCTTCAAGATCCGTCTCCGGGGGGGGAACTCTGAGTTTAGCATGTTAGTTCCGCACAAAAAAACGCAACATGGGGTTAAAACTAGACTATATTCATTCGAATCGCATCGCGTACCGAACGTCCTGAACAGTACGGTATGGATGCGTGCACCATTACACCAATATTGTGTATAATTCCTGGCTACACGCTTGAAAAAAGAAAAGTATTATAGTGTTAAATCTGCCCTGTTGTCCATGTCCACTTGAGCAGCTAATGCACCCCACAATGTCCTCCCTAATAGCAACCCAAAAAAAAGAAATACATCTATTCTGTGCATATTAATGTTACATATTTGATCTTTTTTTTATTTTTTATACATATGTAGGTTTTTCCCCTTGTTTTTTTCCCCTATGCCTGTCCAGGACTAGTAGACATTTTATTAGATTTAAGTGCATCCAGCCTTTAGTTTCTGCTTGGCTGTTTTCCTAAGCCCCCAAACACATTGGCTCCACAATGCTTCTAGCATACAGAGGATATCATTCCCTCTCCATTATGTCTGAGCCGCCTGAATTTTTTTGCTATTGAGCATCTAAACTGTTCATTAGAAGATCTAGAAATCACATACAAATATGAAATCACTCATCAAGCTTTATAATTAATCACAGACAATATTATTTTCGTTATTATACTATGTTCTTGTTAATTTGACTTGCATTAAAAAAAGAAACCCATGAGAGCATGCCTTTTTTCATCCATCCTTGCCTTGACACCTCCTTTTTCATCTCTCTTGACGTCCTTCAGATGTACTAGGCTCTGCTGCTGTCGCAGATCCAGTATTTTCACATTCATGCATTAATATTGTTAGTGACTTTAATATTTTAATTGTATGTTTTAGCATATTTCTAGCATAATGTCTCAGTGGTGGTGACTACCATTAGGTAGGGTACGCATGCGCCTATGACCTATGACCTCCGAAGGCCTCAGGCCCTGTGAAAATTCTAACTGAAATAAAATAAAAAAATATGTAATAGTCCAATGTTCATACATATATTATTTTCTTGATCTGATTGTGTTACTCAAAATTATACTCAAATTAAATCATGCCTTCTAATACATTATGTTTGTTTGAGGCTTGGGGTGGGACAATATGAGAATTTCATGCCACGACGATCCTGGCCAAATGTATCCCAATTTCATGATTTTATCCAGATTAATAACAAACCCAATAACAATTCTGGTTTCTAGCTAAAAAAAATATCACAGAAGGTTTTTATTGCATTTATGGTTGCCAGCTTCATTGACAATAGATTGCGATCTCCCAGTTAAATAAAACTATAATATAAAATGCATGTACGACATCAGTGGCCTCTGCCAGACAGCTTAAAACAATTTCGCTGACTAAATGCAGCCTTTTTGTTCTTCGGACACATGTCTATCTGATGTCTAATTATCTGACAAAATTAAGATCTGATTATCCCTCGTCCCTGGCATATTTCAGATCGGACATGACCGACTTTGTTTACCAGTCAGATTGGGTATTACATTTTTACAACAAATCGGTCAGTTATTTTGGGTGTCGGCTAAAAATGTAATGGATAAAGTTTGGCTGGGATTAACATTTCATGATCCACAAAGACACTTGGCGGACATTGATGCACATTCAAGTTGTTCTTAGTTGTTTATTCTCACGCTTCCTCCGAGAAGAGACATATAATAGACTGAGACTTTATTTTGCAAAATCTATACAACACGAAAGTCATGATGACATTTAAGAATGTAATTAGAATTTGTATTGTAATTTACAATATTATTTTGTTCTCTTACCCAGCTTACTTTAATCTCTGCTCATATTCTTCCATTAATTATATCTAAGACATTACATTAAAATATTGTCAAAGAATCTGTGCATTTACAGTTAGGTCCGGAAATATTTGGACATTGACACAATTTTCATCATTTTGGCTCTGTACGTCACCACAGTGGATTTGAAATGAAACAACCAAGCTCCTATTCAGGATTAAGGTCTTTCTACCTTAATTTTTGTCTTCAACAAGTGAAATGCATGCTTGGTCTGGTTGAGATCTGGTGATTGACTCGGCGATTACAGAATATTCCACTTCCTTGCCCTAAACTCCTGTGTTGTTTTTGCAGTATGTTTTGGGTCATTGGTGCTGTGTAAATTGAAGCACCGTCCAATAAATTTGGCTGAATCTGAGCAGACAATATATCTCTATACAATCAGAATTCATCCAGCTGCTTCTGTCTTCTGTCACATCATCAATAAACACTAGTGATCCAGTGCCATTGGTAGCCATGCATGCCCATGCCATCACACTGCCTCCACCATGTTGTACAGATGATGTGGCATGCTTTGGATCAAGAGCCTTTCCAAGCCTTCTCCATACTTTTTAAGTATATCTTAGTTTTCACCAGTGCATACTTAATTTCAAAGAATGTACCAGACTCTTGGTTTGGCCACTCCTAATGTTCCTGCTATCTCTCTGTGATGTGAATGCCACACCTGGAATCAATTCCTTACCTTTACCTGCTTAATTGATGAAGAAATAACGTGAAATGGCCTTTGAGTCAATTGTCCAATTACTTTTGGTCCCTTGAAAAAGAGGGGGCTACATATTAAAGAGCTGTAATTTCAAAACCCTTCCTCCAATTTGGATGTGAATACCCTCAAATGAAAGCTGAGAGGCAGCACATATTAAGCCCATATTCATGATTTAACTGTAACTTGAATCTATTTTGGTAAACAGACAAAATAACAAAACGTGTGTCAGTGTCCAATTATTTCTGGACCTTACTGCATATGGGTGCTTGCTAGCAGAGCCATTCGGCTTCATTGACCATACATTGCAGAGAATGTTTAGTGGCATAGTACAACGTGAGATGATGTGCTCTACTTGTATGATAAAGCAAGCAGTCAGGGAAACTGACAGAGCTTTTTCAACTACTGTGAGGATTATCCTGATTGACCATTCTCCCCATTATGGAGTTTTTGTCCATTGCAATTAGTACTGACACCGTCTATTGTCCCATCCCTGTTTGAGACTTAATCGCCAATTTTGTAGGAGTACAAAAAAAAAATACCGCGCCGACACCGTCGATGCAAGATTTTGGGAAAGCAGACGATTTTCGTTTTTTTATGCCGGAAAACACTTGCATTGTAGATAATTTCAGGTCTCAGTCCTTTTAATTATAATTGTAATCTTAATATGTTCACCTGGCACAGCCAGAAGAGGACTGGTCACCCCTCTGAGCCTGGGTCCTCTCTAGGTTTCTTCCAAAATGTTGGCATTCCTGGGGAGTTTTTCCTAGTCACTGAAATTCAACACTACTGTTGTTTGCTCCTTGGGGTTTAAGCCCGGGTGTTTTATAAAGCACTTTGTGTCATCTGCTGATGTAAGAAGGGCTTTATAAATAAATGTCATTGATTTGATTGATTAATTCTGTTATAACTGGAAATTTACTCACATATGTTTTTGCGCATGCAGATCAATATTACAGCATGTTTACAGGTCAATGTCACTGTACATTTACAGGTCAATGTCACTGTACGTTTACAGGCGTATGTTTACAAATCAGTATCACCATACGTTTACAGAGCATTCCTGATAACGAAAATAAATTGAACAAAATATTTTTAGCATGAATATTTCCTTTGTACACCATAGTTTGTTTTTAATATTAAAGTTAAAACTACTCCTCCAACCTTTGCATAGTATTTCCTATCAACGATCACAATAAAAACCTGTTTAATTAAAAACACCTCTCTACCACGTTTAGTGGTGGGTTTTGTCAGCATTTGACAAGAGGTGCTGTTTGTCAGCGTTAATAAGTGGTGGGTTTGGACAACGTAGTACCAGCACTGTGATGTTTTAGTCTACTGTTCAATGTCTATGTATCTTAGTAAAACTTCACTGTCTCTTGTCCTGTCAGGCGACGCCTTCCCAGCATCCTCCAGTTCCTTCCTGGCCGGCTACCCCGGACCCTCTTCCCTGACCTCTGACCCCTCATTCAGATCAGCCAATCAGATGGCTCAACTCTGGGCCTCGCACGCTGCTGCCCAGGAAGGTAACATGCCTATAATCAGTGGTCAGCTGACCTGCTGTACAGACATTACTGATCATTATATTGATTAGACACATCACTGATCACCTTATTGACCCTCCTGATGTTTTGATGAAGATTCATGGTTATTGATGAAGATTATTGGTGCTGGTTAGTTTTTAATGAAGGTTATTGGCGTTGGTTAGGTTGTAATGAAGGTTATTGGCGATGGTTAGGTTGTAATGAAGGTTATTGGCGATGGTTAGGTTGTAATGAAGGTTATTGGCGATGGTTAGGTTGTAATGAAGGTTATTGGCGATGGTTAGGTTGTAATGAAGGTTATTGGCGATGGTTAGGTTGTAATGAAGGTTATTGGCGTTGGTTAGGTTGTAATGAACGTTTGTGACCGTCATGTTTATAGTGATCAGCCTGGCCATCCGCACCAGATGAGACCTTCTTTCTTCTGTGTTTTTAGTTTCTGCTTCTGTCTCTCTTGTCCTCTTTCTGTCTTCTCAGCTCTCTCTCTTGCCTCACTCCTTTCACTCGTCCTCCAGTCCTCTCTTTTTTTCCTGCCGGGAGAGAAGATGGGTCACAACATACTTTTCTTTCTTCCCATGGCTATTCCTCACCTCCCTTACTCTACCCCTCTCTTGTCACCCCCCCCCCCCCCCCCACCCCTCTCTCTGTCTCTGGGGGAGGTTGGTCTAATTCCAGAGGCCGTTGCTGAATAGGGACAGCTGTGTTGGAAGTTAAATGGGAATGCTGTTGGAATGCTATGGCTGGGTGTTGCTATCGAATGGTCTTGGCGTTAACATGACACTGGTTCTATATTAGTATTGCTAGCATAGTTCCAAGCATTGGCGTCAAACCGCTTTGATGTTAGAGTTACTGGCGTATCGCCAAGTGCTTGAGCTCATTGTTTCTGGCATATCGCCTGGTGTTACCGTGACGCGGTTTCTGTGTTACCATCATTAACGCGTCTTTTTACGGGGCCACCTGCATTGGCAAACGATACCAATTCCAACGACTGTGCTTTAAACATGTGCCGGAACCGGGCACCCATCTAAAAGAGTCGTTTTAATGTTGTTGATGGTGATTTGTTGGTAGGGGGAAAATGTTGATACAATGAAGTATCACAACTGTTTTCTCTAACGGCATTTTGTTAGAGTGCCTAAAATTAGTGCTCTGAGCAGTGCCATTGTTTCACATTTTCCGGACGTACTACTCTCTAGAATGAATACAAAATTACACCAGGTTACTAGAAATACTTATTTTGTTTTATGGTGTAACTTTTTTATGAAAATTTTATTTCAAAATGTTGTTGTTTTTTTACTGAATGAAAATTGTAATTTCTTATTGGCTGCTATTGGTGCAATTACTGTTTCTAAGCTGAGTTAGGATCCTAAGTAGACCTAATTAGCCCAAGAAAATCCCTCAGATGATAGTGTCCGATATAGTGTTTATCTGCACAAAAAAGTTTTAAATGTACGAATGTAATCTAAATGGAGTCTCAGTGGATTTTGTTATAATTCTCATAACTTGACGTCTGTTTATTGTTTAAATACTCCATTCAGTAACTTTGAAATAGATTAAGAAATATAATCTGCATGACATATAATCTACATTAACTGAATTGTATGCCTTACAAGTGGTTATTAACAGTTTTAGATCTCATTTTAGATTTCCTTCTAGATGTTTTAGCTACTGGTTGTAAAAGTGGTGCTGTTGAGCCAGAAATGTCTTGAATAGAGTGTCTCTTGTGCCCCATGTCATCTAAACCACTCACTCCCAAACTTGGAATTTCATGGCTGTGTTATGTTAGGGTACTCAGAAATTATGCACATGTAAAGAACATATTACACATCTCTCTCTTTTCTTGATCGTGTAACTCTGTTGTACATTTTTTTGTAATTACTACTTTGAGTGGTACTCTAGTTGAACAGGTTCCCTCCTATAAATATCTTGGAATTTGCCTGAAGTTCAGAGTTGGTTTACTTTGCAGAAACAAATCCTCTAACTTCTGGAAACAGGAAATACATTTTCTATGACCATTTTAGATTGTGGAGATGTTATGTTAATGCGGGCAGATGCTTCTACACTCAAACTAGGTGCTGTTTACCATTGTGGCCTGGTGTTTATTGCTGGTTATGGAGCTCACCATTGTTTTGTATCAAAAAGTGTGTTGGACTTCCTTGTGTGTTAGAATAGAGCAGCATTCTTTTCTGTTTATTTACAAAGCAGTCCTGCAGAAACCTCCTTTGGACATTACTTTATTGATTAAGCTGAGGAAGACCAGTTACCCAGCCTGATATCACAGATGGATAACTCTGGAGATCCCTTCGGTCTTCTCAAAACTGGGGAAATCCCTTCACCCCCCACCCCCTATTTGGAATCTGAAGGAGCTCCCTGCAGCCAGATGTTCTGGTGAATCTGAAGGAGCTCCCTGCAGCCAGATGTTCTGGTGAATCTGAAGGAGCTCCTTGCAGCCAGATGTTCTGGTGAATCTGAAGGAGCTCCCTGCAGCCAGATGTTCTGGTGAATCTGAAGGAGCTCCCTGCAGCCAGATGTTCTGGTGAATCTGAAGGAGCTCCCTGCAGCCAGATGTTCTGGTGAATCTGAAGGAGCTCCCTGCAGCCAGATGTTCTGGTGAATCTGAAGGTGCTCCCTGCAGCCAGATGTTCTGGTGAATCTGAAGGTGCTCCCTGCAGTTAAATTTTCTGGTGCCTCCCGGGCTTCTAGACATGTCTCTAGTTGTTTAGAAAAGTGATTGTTATTGTTAAATGTTTATTTTTGCATAATGTATCGTGTTTTATTTTATTGTTTTATTTATGTACATGCAGAGCTTTCTTGTAAAAGAGATTTGTTTTTCAGTGGGTTAAATATATATATTTTTTAAACATCCAGCCCCCTCAAAAATATGAATGTTTTTCTATTCGCAAAAGTCCCAGGTTGCATCTTCAACTGAATATTTGAAGTGTAAGTCACAGTATTTTAACAAGAAGTCGTCATATTTCATGTGTTCAAGTACACTCCAAGGACACAGAGTTAAAGTCAGGGAGTAATTAAAGTAATGGAGTGGAGAAGTGGAACCATATTAGACAAACAATAGAGAGTGCAGTGAAGAAAAGTATTTCAGGCTTGAAACCTACTCAGACCTGCATGCCTTAGCCAATCAGAACTACTGTAGACCTGCGTGCCTTAGCCAATCAGAACTACTGTAGACTTACATCCAAATATGCCATTTGCCACACAGGCCATCTCGTGGAACTGGGTGCTTACAGGCAGAAGCAAAAACTTCACTGTAGGTCCTCAGAAAGTGTTTGTTAGTGCAACAACAAAATTCCCCTGATTTTCAATATTTTTTTTCTTTTACAAATAAGCACTTACTACCCAAATACATGGCTTCAGTTTAAATTGCAGGTGCCTAAGACTTATTGTGCAAGAATATACACCCAGCTCAAAATGGGAAGTTTAAAACTTTTTCTTTGCTTAATTCCCAGACTGCATCTGTGTCAAGGCATTGCTCATTACAGGCTTCTAGCAGCCAATACCCAGTGCCCTGTCTCGGGCCAAATACCCGATACTCAGAATCTGATTGGTGCATCCTTAGTTATGATGTTAGCGGATGCACGCACAGGAACTAGTTTGAACAAATGTGGAGTCCCTTTGTCTCAATGGGGAAAGGGCGCCCCCTGTCTTTACTAAGCTGTATGTCCATTATGGATCTAATGTGGTCAGTACAAAAGCACATTTTGACCAGATGACATCAGACACATCTGCTACACATCCTGAGTGTGTGTGTTTCTCCACATCCATATTTCTTGTACTTGTATGCTTTACCTGAGAGAATGGGGGAGGGAGGGAGGGGCGAAGAAGAAAGGGAGGGAGAGGGGGAGGGAGAGGGAATTATTGAGAGGAGGGGGTCTCTATATATTTCTTGTGTCTTTCTGTTGGCACATCACTGTCAAATGATCAATATTTAGATGTTTTAAAAAGAACAATATACACTGGGTAGTATATTCCATGTGGATGTCAAAGTTAAAAAGGCTTTTTAATCTTCGTAATCCACATGTGCCTGGAATTTTTTACGCTACCCAGTGTACATTTTTCCTTGCTTTTCGTCCGTCGTCTCCACTCCAAGTGCACCTGGTGTTTTATCGTTTTTGAATACCTGGCGTGCTTCTGTTACAACTTCGTTTCAGATCATTTAAATATTTTACTTGGAACACAGTTAAGCACCCGCTAATAATGCAGCCGTTAGTGTAGCGTAGCGTTCTGCCAGGCAGTGTCCAAGCAGGCTGCAGCACATGACCTTCACAGCAGGCTAGCTTAAAAGATTAGACTCCGGTCATTCACAGACCGCTACATTTGCCGCCAACAGCTGAGGCTAGCATAACATACCACAGCACATAAGGAAACTTAAGGAAAATATGCTGATTTTTCAAGCGGTTAACTCCACTGACCAAACGACCTGCCTCAGCACTCTGAGAATGGAGCTGTGCTGCTGTGTACGTTAGTGACCGTGACGGGTGCTGCTCAGCGTTAAGGAGGGTTACTCTGATTGTAATCTACTGAAACATGCTCAGTAGTAACCCAGCGCGTATTCAACGGCGGTGCACAGTAGTGTTGAGTATGTGCACGCCTGTACCGTGACCTGTTTGCGTGTTCTGTGATTTACCTGCTTTGTCGGGACCGATTTACCGTTAAGACATCTGTAGCCATCATGCTTGTAAGTGAAGAGCAGTTGATTAAATTAAACAGCCATGGTTGTCTCTGACATTGTTTCGTCATTGAATATTGTCCCGAAAACACAATTTACCGGCTATTCTGTAATTGAAATATTTTCTTTTAAAGTCAGGTTTCTGAGAACAGCAGCGCTGCCTGAGAGTAGGTCCAGGTAGTCTTTGTTGGGGTTCTGTGTGGGTGCAGGGCTGTCCAATCTTAGTACGGAACGTCATTATTGCGTATCTGAATGGTAAATCTACGGAGGGTACGTCTTTGCTCCATCCCAGCACTAACCCAGGTGATCTGTTGCCCCTGCAGGCTATGTGTCCCTCCCGAACGGGCTGTACTCCAGCCCCTACCACCTCTCCTTGGGCAACCTGGAGACCCCGCCCTCCTCCCTGAGTCTGGCTCAACAACACCTCCTCTATGACCCCACACACAAAGGTCAGTCCCAACCCAGTATTTTAGAGGTTAGAGGTCAATGGCCCGCCACACAAGGCATGTTCCAGAGTGGGAACATCAGGGACTGACTGACTATTTATTGGTTTATTGATGGGTTCATGACGAGTTTAATTGTGTGTGTGTGAGGGGGATTGTGTGTGAGGGGGATGGTGTGTGAGGGGGATGGTGTGTGA
>NC_047579.1:51358441-51460941 GCF_011004845.1 Esox lucius
GGGGGGGGGGGGGGGGGGGGGTTAGAGTATTTTTCCCTCGTCTGAGGAATAATAACACGTTATATTTTGGTGGACATCTGACGACGTCTGAATCGGAGTGGGAGGATTCGTGACGTGTCCCCTCATAGCGGCCGTTCTAGATACAACGTCCAGGTAGTGGGACAGAGATGGATGTTAAGCCCATCAGACTGGGCTCATGCTTTACAAGCCGCGTTCTTGGGAAATGTATACAGCTAATCTACTGGCCCGAGTAATTATTATTATTCATTTTAATTATTATTTGTTGGCACAACTTTTGTGACATGCTGTTGTTGTTGTTTGTTTCCCAGAGAGTTTCTACCTGCCGGTGTCGTTACCCCAGCAGTCCCTCCTCTCAGCCACCGGCCCTCCCTCTACTCCCTCCAGCTCCACCCACTCAGCCACCGGCCCTCCCTCTACTCCCTCCAGCTCCACCCACTCAGCCACCGGCCCTCCCTCTACTCCCTCCAGCTCCACCCACTCAGCCACCGGCCCTCCCTCTACTCCCTCCAGCTCCACGCCACCCCAGAGGAGCTCCCGAGAGGGGGTCAGAGAACGAGGCTGCCGCGGCGAGAGGGAGAGGTCCAGGGACGACCCGCGACCTCGCAGCGTGGTGGACCTGACGCAGGACGGGAGGAACGAGGACGAGAGGAAGGGGAGGAGCGGCGAGAGGGAACGGGACCGGGAACGAGAGAGGGAGCAGGCCTGGGCCTTCCTCCACCATCACTCGGCTACGCGTCTCCCCCCCCACCTTTCCAAGGGACCGGGGGCCTCTTCCGGACGCTACCTGGAGACGGAGGACCCTCGCCCTCATAACCACAACCCCGGCCCCCACGCGCACTCAGACAGGCCGAGGAAGGCCGACTCCGTCTGCTATGGACCCCCGCCCCTCCCCACCGCCCCCTCCGGCCTGTCCACCGGCCACGCGCACCAGGAGCCAGTCAGGGAACAGCGTGTGAGCGCGCCCACTTACGTGCCTTCTGTGGAGGTTTACGACGAGCGAACCGGGCCGATTCAGATCGCCTCGCAGGCCCGGGACAAACACGACAAACTGAGGGAGAGGGAGCAAGAAAGGGAGAGGGACAGACAGAGGGAGGAGAGGGAAAGAGAGCGGGAGGAGAGAGAAAGGGAGAGGCAAAGGGAGGAGAGGGAGAGGCAAAGGGAGGAGAGGGAGAGGCAAAGGGAGGAGAGACAGAAGGAGGAGAGGGAGAGGCAAAGGGAGGAGAGACAGAAGGAGGAGAAAGAGAGGGAGAGGGAGAGGCAGAGGGAGGAGAGGCAGAGGGAGGAGAGGCAGAGGGAGATCTACAAGTTTCCTGACAGGACTCTACTGGACCATCGTTCTTCTCTCCCTGCTGACTCCTCTGCTCCCAGGGGGAGGGAGGAGGGTTCAGTGATCCACTCCAGTGGACCCGCTATGAAAGGAGAGAGCTACGTCAGTCAAACCGGGCCCAGCCCAGACCCCATGGACATGCCCAAACACACCATCCGATTTGGCCTTGAACGGGTGGGGGAGGGCCCCAAATGGAACCCCATCAGCCCATTGGCCAATTACGCCACCAGTCACATGGCAGCTTTAGCGGCCCAGCACGGACACACACACTCCCCCCAGCCTCACCCGCCAGCCCAGCCTCACCCGCCAGCCCAGAGTGCAGACGAGGTGCCACGGCGTTACCTGGACCCCTCCGGGCTGTACCGCCCAGGCGGGGGAGGTGGGGGAGGGTGTAAGGGAGGCGGGGGGGAGGAGGTGTCAGCCATGCAGAGCCTAATCAAATACAGTGGGACCTTCCCCCCAGACGGCCAGGGGTCCTCCAGGCAGAATGCGGAGGCCCGCGCCTCCTTTGGGGGCCTGGGGAGCATGCGGCCGGAGGGGGTGGGTCCCGGGAGGTTAATGAAGAGGGAGCAGGAGCGTCCTGACAGTGCTCGATCTTTCGGGCGTGGTGAGGGAGTGGGACTGGGGGAAGGCGAGGTCCGCCACCTGCCGGTAGGAATCGCGGTGGCAGTGGCCCGGCAGAGAGACAGCAGGAACACGGACACCCAGAGACCCGTTCTGCTGCACGCCGGGGTCAAAGGTCAGCCTCAATCTCACATCTACATAGGGGGCGGGGCCTACGGCCTGGGGGTGGGCTAAGTGAGGTTTGAAATGCAGTTTGTCTCTGCTCCTGCTCTTCTCCAATTTGTTTGTAAAAATTTATTAGCCATGAAACTTCCAGTCAGTGCCCTCATCTAAAGAGCCAGGGGTAGAGCAGTCACACAACTCAGTACTAGTAAGATTTTACTCAGTGAAGCAGCTACCAAAAATGAACAATTAACTCAACCTATGCAGGTCCATAATTATTGTGTCCTGGAGCGTTTTTTATGATTTAGAATTAAATTGTTTGGTCCGTCCCTCAGGCCAGAGTTCACACTGGGTTGGGGTTCTGGGAGATGAAGAGTCTAGAGAGAAGACATTTCCTGTCATTCATCTCCATCTCAATCATGCTGTCTCGCCTGTATGAATGAAAAATGTAATTACATTTCTGCCTCTACCTGCTGTCTATGTCTCATCTGCCTCTACCTGCTGTCTCTGCCTCATCTGCCTCTACCCGCTGTCTCTGCCTCCTCTGCCTCTACCTCCTCTGTCTCTGTCTCATCTGCCTCTACCTCCTCTGTCTCTGCCTCTACCTCCTCTGTCTCTGCCTCTACCTCCTCTGTCTCTGCCTCTACCTCCTCTGTCTCTGCCTCTACCTCCTCTGTTTCTGTTTTCTCTCTGTATGATTGAAGCATGTTATTTCAGCTAAAAGCTAAGACTTCAGCTGTGTTGCTAAGCAATAGATTTGTCTTGGTGTGTGTGTGCGCGCGTGCAGGTTTGTATGGTGAGTAAAAGAGTGTGTGTTTGGGTGCTTGGGTTTGTATGCATGGTGTGTGTGTGTGTGTGTGTGTGTGTTCAATTCCTTGCTTGAACAGAGTGATTGGTCTACTGACATTAGTCCTTCACTCACAGAACACAATTGTTGTCCAGGATTACAGTAACCTTGGTAACAAGATAAAACCCTATTTCACAAAGCATGTGAAAGATGTCACACACAACTACACCACACAGACACACACATACCACACACACTGATACCACACAGACATCTCACAAATACTTACCTCACACACATACACTACACAAACACATCGCACAACACAAAAAACAGACAGTCATAGATGCGCACACACACACTGACAGGTCATAGGTTATACTGACAGGTCATAGGTTATACTGACAGGTTAAGTTTTTAAGCTATTTCTGGTGCAAAGGGCCCTTCTGCATACACCACACACTATAAACACGCTGCGCACACTAGACAAACTATTCACACACACTCTAGGGACATTACACACACACTGTAGGGACACTACACAAACACACACACACACACACACACACACACTGTAGGGACACTACACAAACACACACAGCACAATATAGGGACACAATGTAGGGGACACTACACACACAGCCTCATGTTTATCGCTAGCTAAGCCCTGCACACCAGGGGCCGTATTCACACAACATCTTAAGGCTAAAAGTGGCTCCCAACTTGCTTATTTAGGAGAAACGCTTAAAAACATTGGGCGTGACACTCCCCTATCAGCCAATCACTGTGGGCATAGTAGGCAAGCTTGTTCGTGGAACACGACATCATCCATAGCAACAGGGTCAACCCCGCCCTTTCTCTCAGCTTACGGTTTCTACCCCATTCCTTAGTAAAAGTTGGTCTCAGCAGCTGTTTGAATAGGTGTTAAGAGGAATCTCTTCGCTAGGAACTGTTACTGCTGTTTGGGAGTTCTTGGGAAATGTTTTGTGAATAGGGCCCCTGGGACAGAGCGTGACTAGTTAACTAACAGCAGTAAACACCATCTACGATACGCAGGCCGAAACCCCTTTAGATTTCACTGGTTTTTTCGGATGCTTTTCTGAATTCATTTTCTGTCCAATCAGACGAGGAGCGTGGTGACGAGCGGAGGCGTCACCATGACGACAGATTGGGGCGGTTGGAGCGCGAGCAGGAGAAGGTCCTCAGGTGAGAGGGATGGCTGATACCTCGCCTGTCAACCCTGGGGGTCTATTGATGGTTGATATGGTTACATAATACATCTTGACAATTGTTGGATTGGACATCATGATTGAATTATTTATTTCATAGAGATGAGACAAGATGACGACTGGTTTTAGTTGTGTTAACGGGGGGGGGGGGGGGGTTAGACATTCTGATGCAGTGTCAATCAGTCAAATGTTATTTTATAAAGCCCTTTTTACTTCAGCAGTTGTCACAAAGTCCTTTCACAGATACCCAGCCTGAAACCCCAAGGAGCAAACAACAAGAGTTAATGCACAGTGGCTAGGAAAAAGTCCCTAGTAGGGTCAAAATTAGAAAGAAACCTTGAGAGGGCCCAGACTCTGAGGTGGCCAGCTGTGTGTGTGTGTGTGTGTCATCAGAGAGAGTAAGGAGCTGGCAGAGTTCACCCAGATGCACCCTCCCCTGGTGTCCAGCACCCTGACCTCTAACCTCATGACTTCCAACCTCATTGTGACTGGAGGCTCTGCCCGTTGGCCCCACGACCCCTCACCCCTCACATCTCACCCTTGGATGCCCCGGCCAGGAGCACCTCCCGTCTGGCTGTCTGGGTCCCCCTACGGTACACACACACACACACACACACACACACACACACACACACACACACACACTGCTCTGTGAATCTGTCTGTGACAGGAATCTGTCTGTGACTTATGTCATGTTACCATCAGCTGACTAACATAAATCAGCTCAACACACTGACTTCACAGTTCTCAACTCAACACACTGGCTTCACAGTTCTCAACTCAACACACTGGCTTCACA
This sequence comes from Esox lucius, assembly GCF_011004845.1. NCBI lineage: Eukaryota > Metazoa > Chordata > Actinopteri > Esociformes > Esocidae > Esox > Esox lucius. The sequence continues at coordinate 51,363,331 of NC_047579.1, forward strand.
ATTCTCAACTCAAAACACTGGCTTCACAGTTCTCAACTCAACACACTGGCTTCACAGTTCTCAACTCAACACACTGGCTTCACAGTTCTCAACTCAACACACTGGCTTCACAGTTCTCAACTCAACACACTGGCTTCACAGTTCTCAACTCAACACACTGGCTTCACAGTTCTCAACTCAACACACTGACTTCACAGGTCACCTCTCAACACACTGGCTTCACAGTTCTCAACTCGACACACTGGCTTCACAGTTCTCAACTCGACACACTGGCTTCACAGTTCTCAACTCAACACACTGGCTTCACAGTTCTCAACTCAACACACTGACTTCACAGGTCACCTCTCAACACACTGGCTTCACAGTTCTCAACTCAACACACTGGCTTCACAGTTCTCAACTCAACACACTGGCTTTACAGTTCTCAACTCAACACACTGACTTCACAGGTCACCTCTCAAAACACTGGCTTCACAGTTCTCAACTCAACACACTGGCTTCACAGTTCTCAACTCAACACACTGGCTTCACAGTTCTCAACTCAACACACTGGCTTCACAGGTCACCTCTCATCACACTGACTTCACAATTCTGAACTCAATACTCGATACATTAGAGCTTTAAGTTGGATATTAAGATTGATCTCTCTCCCCTAATCTCTTTCTATCCCCTCTTTCTCTCACTCACTCACAGGTTTAGGCCCCTCCCCCTTGCACCAGGCCCTCCCCCCCGGCTACCCTTCGTCCCTGGGGGGGTCTCTGCCCTCCCCCTACCAGCTGGCCAGGGACCCCCAGTCAGGACAGCTACTGGTCATCCCCACAGAGCACATTCCACATTATGGTAATGTGTGGGTGTGTGTGTGGGTGTGGGTGTGGGTGTGGGTGTGGGTGTGGGTGTGTGCGCGCGCCGGGGGTGTGTGTGTCATGGGTGTGCGCGTGTGTCTGTTGTGGCTTTGGACATTTGTCCATGGTTCTCAAAATGACCAAATGGGGGAGAGGTATTCCTGCCTGGGTACTGTCCTGCATCCTCAGTTATACAAACGGCTCCCCCAGTCCAATCAGCCCAATAATGAAGTGTTGTTTCATATAGGCAGCAGGTGTTCGCGTCGATATTCAATATTGTCAGCCCCCTGTGATTTACCATTCCCATGAAATTCCTAATTCTGTGTGTGCTGTGATTCTGTCATGTGAACTTATTGCAGATGTTCCAAACATATAGTCCTTCAGTCGCAGTCCTCGTATTCAGTTTATTTTCCCTCCTGTTTAAAAACCAGATATGTTTGAAGAAAAACACTGGTTGTTGAAAAATGTATATTGCGAAGTTGTAAAAATTATTATAAGAAATATCAAGGGTGTTTTTGCAGTTTTTTGGGCTTTGCCTGGGCACTTGCCCTTCACAGATCTTATCAAATTATCTTCGTCATGTTGGAATGAAGATAATGTTCTCTTGGCTGGTGGGTTTTTTGAAAAAGGATTGGCTGTTTTTTTTTATTTACCTGTCAGTTATTTACCTGTACAGGAATATACGCTGTTCTCTCTCTAGACCTGTGAGCCGTCATGTCCACGTAGAACAAGCTTGTGATTAATCCTGTTGTGTCTAATGTTAACTCCAAACCGTCTCTAGTAGACCACGATCCGAACCGTCTCTAGTAGACCACGATCCGAACCGTCTCTAGTAGACCACGATCCGAACCGTCTCTAGTAGACCACGATCCAACCCGTCTCTAGTAGACCACGATCCAACCCGTCTCTAGTAGACCACGATCCAAACCGTCTCTAGTAGACCACGATCCAAACTGTCTCTAGTAGACCACGATCCAAACCGCTGTGTGCCTAATAGCTAAGAAGAGCGCCTAAATGTGGAAAATACAAAGGAAACATTCGCACATCAAAAAAGATGTGTGAATGTATGTCAAGGAAAGACAATGACCAGGAAAGTCATGAATGTGTGTAGACATTAGAGGAGAGTTTTGAATGTGTAGACATTAGAGGAGAGTTTTGAATGTGTGTAGACATTAGAGGAGAGTTTTGAATGTGTGTAGACATTAGAGGAGAGTTTTGAATGTGTGTAGACATTAGAGGAGAGTTTTGAATGTGTAGACATTAGAGGAGAGTTTTGAATGTGTGTAGACATTAGAGGAGAGTTTTGAATGTGTGTAGACATTAGAGGAGAGTTTTGAATGTGTGTAGACATTAGAGGAGAGTTTTGAATGCACTTTGGAACAAAGCAGAAGGGGTTCCTAACGTACACACTTCTCTGTGACAGTTTTCATTTATTTGACGACTAATGGAACCACTGGTCTTGCGTTGCTTGTTTTACATGTTGCGGTAAAACTAAGTATTGTCTCTTATGTGTTCATTTAAGTTTGGAGAAATTTTACCCGAATAGCAAATTTATTTTATAGCTGTTATTTAAATCCAGTTTAACACTCTCTCTCTGTGTCGCTCTCTCTCTCTCTGTGTCGCTCTCTCTCTCTCTGTGTCGCTCTCTCTCTCTCTGTGTCGCTCTCTCTCTCTCTGTGTCGCTCTCTCTCTCTCTGTGTCGCTCTCTCTCTCTCTCTGTGTCGCTCTCTCTCTCTCTCTCTCTGTGTGTCGCTCTCTCTCTCTCTCTCTCTGTGTCTCTCTCTCTGTGTCGCTCTCTCTCTCTCTGTGTCGCTCTCTCTCTCTCTGTGTCGCTCTCTCTCTCTCTGTGTCGCTCTCTCTCTCTCTGTGTCGCTCTCTCTCTCTCTCTGTGTCGCTCTCTCTCTCTCTGTGTCGCGCTCTCTCTCTCTCTCTCTCTGTGTCGCTCTCTCTCTCTCTCTCTCTCTCTGTGTCTCTCTCTCTCTCTCTCTCTCTCTGTGTCGCTCTCTCTCTCTCTCTCTCTGTGTCGCTCTCTCTCTCTCTCTCTGTGTCGCTCTCTCTCTCTCTCTCTCTGTGTCGCTCTCTCTCTCTCTCTCTCTGTGTCGCTCTCTCTCTCTCTCTCTCTGTGTCGCTCTCTCTCTCTCTCTCTCTGTGTCGCTCTCTCTCTCTCTCTCTCTGTGTCGCTCTCTCTCTCTCTCTCTCTGTGTCGCTCTCTCTCTCTCTCTCTCTGTGTCGCTCTCTCTCTCTCTCTCTCTGTGTCGCTCTCTCTCTCTCTCTCTCTCTCTCTCTGTGTCGCGCTCTCTCTCTCTCTCTCTGTGTCGCGCGCTCTCTCTCTCTCTCTCTGTGTCGCTCTCTCTCTCTCTCTCTCTCTCTGTGTCGCTCTCTCTCTCTCTCTCTCTCTCTGTGTCGCTCTCTCTCTCTCTCTCTCTCTCTCTGTGTCGCTCTCTCTCTCTCTCTCTCTCTCTCTGTGTCGCTCTCTCTCTCTCTCTCTCTCTGTGTCGCTCTCTCTCTCTCTCTCTCTCTGTGTCGCTCTCTCTCTCTCTCTCTCTCTGTGTCGCTCTCTCTCTCTCTCTCTCTGTGTCGCTCTCTCTCTCTCTCTCTCTCTCTGTGTCGCTCTCTCTCTCTCTCTCTCTCTGTGTCGCTCTCTCTCTCTCTCTCTCTCTGTGTCGCTCTCTCTCTCTCTCTCTCTCTCTGTGTCGCTCTCTCTCTCTCTCTCTCTCTGTGTCGCTCTCTCTCTCTGTGTCGCTCTCTCTGTGTCGCTCTCTCTCTCTCTGTGTCGCTCTCTCTCTCTCTGTGTCGCTCTCTGTGTCTCTCTCTCTCTCTCTCTCTCTGTGTGTGTGTCCCTCCAGGAGGTGATATGTTGGAGCGTGGCGGCGCCTCCGTGTGGCCTGGAGTATATGGGGCAGGCAGTTCTCTGCAGCATGCAGCCCAGCTCCAGATGCTGTCACAGCAACAGCTGCTGAGGCAACATGAACTGATGATGATTCAACAACACGCTGCACAGGTCCTCGAGCTGCAGAGGAACGCTCAACTAGTAGTAAGAAACACACAAACACACACACACACACACAGTGCAGGTAAACACAATGTAACACACTCTGTCCTCAGGAGCGTCTGAAGGCCAGTGAGCAGAGGGTGGAGCTTGAAGATAAGACGGACAAAAGGAGTTCCGAGACCAAACCCCGCCCCTCGCCACGCCCCACTCCCTCCCCCTCCCTACACTCCAGGAAAACTCCCCTCCGCACGCCTCCGCCTTCCACCTCCTCCCTCACCCCCCTGCCCTCTCCGAGACTCACTCTCAAACACGAGGAGGCTCAGAGAGAGTCCTCCTCCCCAGGCCCTCGTCCCCCCTCGTCCCACTCTGCCTCCCCTGCTCGCCCCTCCCCCCTGAGACCCAAGCAGGAAGCTGAGGAAGGGGAGGAGGTTGGGAGAGAGCAGGAGAAGAAGCAGATCTCCTTCCACAGTCCTTACTCAGGTACGCTCTGGTTTTGTTTGCCAATCAGGACCCTGACAGCTCATTTGATGGCAACATGTATTTTGACATGTATGTTGTTCTTGTGTGTTTGGACAGATATTGCCACCGGTTACACGTACCGGTCTATAAGTGCTCCGTTCAGTGGCCCCTTCCACCCCCTCCCCCACCCTACGGGGGATAACACCGCCTGCCCGGCCTCTAGGCGCCCCCCCCCCACACACCCAGCCACGGACAGTGGCCACAGATGTCAAGCCTCAGGGCCTGGAGCTCCGGCCAGACCAGGGGACCACGTTGAAGCAGGAGCCTGAACAGGAGCCACCCCAGCTGGGCTTGAGTGGTGCTGCTGTGGGCCCCCTGCTCCGGACCTGTAGCCCCCCGCGTTCTGTCAACCGGACAGACCAAGAAACAGGCAGACCAACCCTCACGTGCACACTTCCAAGCACACACTCAAGCCTCGGCCTTACTCACACACACTCCAGCCTTACACAAACACACACACACCCAGGGATGTCACAGACACACACACACCCCGGCCTGACGCAGACACGCACACACCCAGGCTTGTCGCAGACACGCACACACACCGGCCTGTCGCAGACACACACACACACCGGCCTGTCGCAGACACACACACACACCGGCCTGTCGCAGACACACACACACACCGGCCTGTCGCAGACACACACACACACCGGCCTGTCGCAGACACACACACACACCGGCCTGTCGCAGACACACACACACACCGGCCTGTCGCAGACACACACACACACCGGCCTGTCGCAGACACACACACACACCGGCCTGTCGCAGACACACACACACACCGGCCTGTCGCAGACACACACACACACCGGCCTGTCCCAGACACACACACACACCGGCCTGTCGCAGACACACACACACACCGGCACGGGGGTTTCTTTAGACTGCCCTCCTTACTCTCCGATACCGCCCACACACACCCCGGACAGAGATGAGAAAGGTGTCGAGATGGAGGTGTCAACTTATGCCTGCCGAGCGACGGCCTATCAGCATTCGCCATCCGCCCCTGAGGCGGAGCCTAAACCAGAGGTCACAGCGAGGTCAGGACCGGTCCTCTTCCCATCGCTAGCCGAAACTTGCTCGGCCTCTTCGGCCAACAAATCCGTCTCTGACACTGTCAAACTTTGTCGCGCACACACCCCCTCTCCTGCCCATGGCTCCCCCAGCCCTCCCACTCCTCCCCCCCTAACCATTGTCCCAGAGGACCCCATGGCCGGTATGATGGCTCTGCTGGCAGCCAGCCAGATGCCCCAGGCCGCACCCCCCGCCCCGGTCATCCCTCCCCAGACAGAGGGCTCATCCCTGGGGAGGGATGCGGCCAGCCCTGGGGGTCTGGACGGGATGACTCTCCTCAGCAACATGGCTTCTCTGGAGATGGACAGGATCCAGCAGATTAACGGTGAGGGAGTCGGGAGGGCAGTTCAATGTGCTTCATTCAGCAGGTTTTTACACTGAGTCTAATCTCTCTGTGTGTGTGTGTGTGTGTGTGTGTGTGTGTGTGTGTAGATGAGGTGTTGTGTGGTCTTGACAGTCTGTTAGCTGCTAGTAGACGGGTGTTACTGGAGGCGATAGAGGAACAGTCTCACGTCTCCCTCCCCAGACAACTGGACCCCAGCAAGACCTACAGCTGGAGGCACAGGAAGGACACCCAGGTACCATTGTGGAAACAGAGTACATGGAGCAAATCCTGTCAGAAAGTCCGAAAGTGTTAATTTTTATAATACCTAAATGACATAGTGGTCTAGATGATGCATAACCTGTACACAAACGCAGCACACAACCCCCCCCCCCCCCCCCCCCCCAACCACTGATCTGTGTGTGTGTTTGACCTCCCAAGTTGCCGAACAAGGTGTGTGTGGAGGTGGGAGACGTGGGGGAGGTGGATTATCGGGTGAGGTTGGCGGAGCTTCAGAGGCGATACAAGGAGAATCAGAGGCAGCTAGTCAAACTGCAGAGACGCACGGATAGACAGTTAGTAACACACACCTGTATACACTACTACACACTACTACACTGTTAGTAACACACACCTGTATACACTACTACACACTACTACACTGTTAGTAACACACACCTGTATACTCTACTACACACTACTACACTGTTAGTAACACACACCTGTATACTCTACTACACACTACTACACTGTTAGTAACACACACCTGTATACACTACTACACACTACTACACTGTTAGTAACACACACCTGTATACACTACTACACTGTTAGTAACCCACACCTGTATACACTACTACACACTACTACACTGTTATTAACACACAGTTAACAGTTAATTAATTAATATGGGCTTAAAGTGCAGCCTCTCAGCTTTAATTTGAGGTTTTTCACATCCAAACTGGAGGAAGAGTTTAGGAATTACAGCTCTTTAATATGTAGCCCCCTCTTTTTCAAGGGACCAAAACATTTGGACATTTAACTCAGAAGCTGTTTCATGGACAGGTGTGGGCTATTCCTTCATTATTTCTTCGTCAGTTAAGCAGGTAAAAGTTCTGGAGTTGATTTGAGGTGTGGCATTCACATTTGGAAGCTGTTGCTGTGAACCCACAACATGCGGTCAAAGGTGCTCTCAGTGCAGGTGAAACAGGCCATCCTTAGACTGCAAAAAAAATACATCCATCAGAGAGAACATTAGGAGTGGCCAAATCAACAGTCTGGTACATTCTGAGAGAAAAAAGAATGCACTGGTGAGCTCTGCAACACAAAAATGTCTGAACATCCACGGAAGACAACAGTGGTGGATGATCATAGGATCCTTTCCATGGTAAAGGAAAAACCCTTTCACAACATCCAAGTGAAGAAATATCTCCAGGAGGTAGGCATATCATTGTCCAAGTTTACCATTAAGAGAAGTCTTCACAATATCAAATACAGAGGGTTCACTACAAGGTGCAAACCATTCATAAGTCTCGAAAATAGAAAGGCCAGATTAGAATTTGCCAAAAAACATCCCAAAAAAATTAACTCCAGATTCTGGAACAGCATTCTTTGGAAAGATGAAACTAAAATCAACCTGTACCAGAATGATGGGATGAAAAAACTATGGAGATGGCTTGGAATTGCTCATGATCCGAAACATACCACATCAACTGTAAAACACGGTGGAGGCAGTGTGATGGCATGGGCATGCATGGCTTCCAATGGCACTGGGTCACTAGTGTTTATTGATGATGTGACAGAAGACAGAAGCAGCTGGATGAATTCTGAAGTGTATAGGGATATACTGTCTGCTCAGATTCAGCCAAATTCAGCAAAGTTGATTGGACTGAGCTTCACTTCACAGATCGACAATGACCCAAAACATACTGCAAAAGCAACCCAGGAGTTTTTAAGGCAAAGAAGTGGAATAATCTGCAATGGCCGAGTCACGAACAAACAACAGCTGAAGACAGCTGCAGTAAAGGCCTCGCAAAGCATCACAAATGTGGACACCCAACATTTGGTGATGTTCAAGTGTTCCAGGCTACAAGCAGTCATTGCCTGCAAAGGATTCTCGACCAAGTATTAATAATGAACATTTTATTTATTATTGTGATTTACAAATTATACTGGTTAATTTGTCCAATTACATTTGAGCCCCTCAAATAAGAGAATCGTGTATGAAAATGGTTGCAATTGTTTTTGTTCAACCGCTTGGATTAAAGCTGAAAGTCTGCACTTGCACTGCAATGCATCTCGGTTGTTTAATGTCAAATCCACTGTGGTGACGTACAGCGTCAAAATAATGTAAACTGTGTCAGTGTGCAAATATTTCCGGACCTAACTGTGCACTACTACACACTACTACCACACATTAAAATACATACACTACACTACTACATAGTACAATACACACTACACTGACCGCCAGTTCATAACGCGCACACAACTCTGGCTTCCCTGTCCGCCAGAGAGCGCCAGCAACAAGAGGAGGAAAGGCGGAGTCTAATCAGACGTGGGCGAGGACGACCTAGGAAGAGGACACATGTAGCCACTCCCCCCGGGAAACTGGAGTCCAGGCAGGGAAAGTGAGTAAAACCGCAATCTGAATAGGTTCTCGATGTGCATTTCAAATACATTGTATTAAGCATTTTAATCATCCTACAATGATGATGATGTCGGCTAGTTAAATTATTTTTTTTTAAACCTGGTAACATGGTGCATTGAAAGCTAATCGGCTACCGCGTTTATTTGTAAGTGTCCACGTTTGGAACACATTGAGACAGTAATGTCTGGAAATGGGTTGGAAGTTTCTATGGCCACCAGAACTGTCAATCAAATGATGTGGGGCGATGGAGGGCGGACTGGATGTTGACCACTCCCCTCGAAAAGCCACTCCCCCAACAACCCATTTAACTTTTTTTTAAAACAACTCTTTCTTGGTTTGAACACACTGTGTGTTGTTTGTGTGTGTGTGTGTGTGTGTGTGTGTGTGTGGCAGGTTGGGCAGGGCAGTCCAGTACTCAGAGGACTCAGAGCAGGGGGATGGTGGGTGGAAGAGGTTCCGCTGTTCCAGGCAGGAGGAAGAGGTAGAAGGGCAAATGAAGAGGAGGAGGAAGAATAACAGATGGAATGACCAGGATCCATCCACTAGTCACTGTCTGGAGGTGTGTGCACAACTCTGTGTGTTTCTGATCTACTATCTTAGTGAGGAACAGAGGTGTCTCACTGCAATAGTAAAACATAGAAATTGTGCAGATATTTTGGCCTGTCTTCACTTAAATAAAGCTACAAGCTAAATATCTGACTTGGTGCTTAAAAGTGCAGTAAAATATTTTTACTGTACTACTGGCATAAATGCAAACATGAATGACCAGAAAACATCTGCAGTTAATGTTTTAAGGTAATGCTTCAATTATTTATTTCTACAAACATTTTCGGAGTGCCTGAGATATTCCATATTGTTCCCAGCAGTTGTCACAAAGCGTTCTTTCTCCAGGATTTGTTCAGTAAGAAAGACAAGAGAAGGATGAGACAAGTGTTATTGTTTAAATTCAGTCTTGTAAACATTGAGGTGCCTCTTTGTTTTGATTATTACTGTAATTCAGGACGCATCACTGAAAGAGGATTCTGCCTTAGCTTGATTTCCCTGTAAAAGAAAAGATAGAAAAATTATGTGTTCAGGCTTAGAATTAGAGTTATGGTTTATGCCATTGTGCTTTACTTTTTTTATCTGGACAAGGCCTAATCTGTGTCTGCGAAACTGGCCCCAAGGATTTGGTTTAGTGGTTACAGTTAGGATAAGTTTATGCGTAAAGCTTAGGTTATTGAGGTTAAGTTAAGGGTTAGGGTTGAAGTTAGCATTTAGGGATTTTTTTGTTGCACAATATTTCTAACCCAAACCGACATGTTGTGTGTGCGTGTGTGTGGGGTAACCATGGTAACGGTAGTTGTTCTCTCCAGCAGGTCAAGGCGCGTGGCAGTAACCATGGTAATCGTGCGTGTGAGCAGGACCAGCTGGCCAGTGATTTGGACCGGGCCCTTTCCCTGTCCCAACTGGGCACACTAGGTACTTCCCGCCACACGACCTCTGACCCCAGCAGGAGGACGAAGGTCAGCGGGGGGAAGGATGATGGGAGGAGGAAGTGGTCTGTTCAAGGGGGGAAACAGATGATGTCTGGCGACGTAAAGGTTGAAGGTCAAAAGAAGACGTTCTCTCCTCCGCGCTCCTCCCCTTCTCAACGCACCAGCTACCACTACAGTAAGTTGACTGTTGGCTCTTATCGTGCTCTGTATTATTATTGTTAGCATCTCACTATCCTCTACTTGTGTAAGCATCTCTCCATGCTCTGTTATTGTGTAAGCGTCTCACCATGCTATGTGAGTGTGTTAGCGTCTCACCATGCTATGTGAGTGTGTTAGCGTCTCACCATGCTATGTGAGTGTGTTAGCGTCTCACCATGCTATGTGAGTGTGTTAGCGTCTCACCATGCTATGTGAGTGTGTTAGCGTCTCACCATGCTATGTGAGTGTGTTAGCGTCTCACCATGCTATGTGAGTGTGTTAGCGTCTCACCATGCTATGTGAGTGTGTTAGCGTCTCACCATGCTATGTGAGTGTGTTAGCGTCTCACCATGCTATGTGAGTGTGTTAGCGTCTCACCATGCTATGTGAGTGTGTTAGCGTCTCACCATGCTATGTGAGTGTTAGCATCTTACACTGGTGTTTGTTAGGGAGTTATTTGTTCAAGAATTGTTTTAGTGTGTTTCTACAAAAGGTGTGTGTGTGTAAGCGTTGTGTTTTAGCGTGGTGTGTGTGTGTGTGTTACCAGTGTGTGTCTTGACGCTGTGTTCTCTGCACCAGACTCTGATTCTGAGGAGGACATTACCCCTGGGGGCTGGCCCCCTCTTTCAGGGCCAAGACTCCACACAGTCCCACCAAGGAAGAGGCTGTCCCCGTCCTCGTCAAATCAGGCGGCTCGGGAGAGGAAACAGAAGCACTTATCCCTCCTGCTGCAGGAGGCGGGGCTTAGCTCCTCAGACGACTCCTTCGACCAAGGTTATTGATCACAGCCCCTGATTACTGGCCAAACTACCTGGTTACTGGCCATGCTTCCTGGTCACTGACCCCTCCCCTAATCACTGACCACTCCCCTGGTCACTGACCACTCCCCTGGTCACTGACCACTCCCCTGGTCACTGACCACTCCCCTGGTCACTGGCCACTCCCCTGGTCACTGACCACTCCACCAGATTACTGGACATTCCCCCAGGTTACTGAGATCCACTGTGATCTGTGCAGGTGGATACAATGTTCCAAAACGTTTAGATTGTTTTTCTGTAGGGGATTGTGTCAACTCTCTTACTCTTGATTCACCTCCTGGTTACTAACCACTTCTGGTTACTGACCACAGAGTTACAGACGGCCATTTTAGATTACCCGTCCTGCTGTTTTTTATTCCCACTGTTGCCTCCTGGGTTAAACTTGATCTTGTTACGGTTGTCATGGATACAGTTGTCATGGTTGTGCCTGGCTTGCAAAGATGTAGTTTACTGTAGAGTTTGTACATTGATCATGTGTGGATTTGTTGTAAAGTTTTTCTTAAATTTGTATTTTGGTTTTGGTCCTGAAGCTTTATTAAAGGTGTTGATTTGATTTGTACAGAAAGCAGCACGCTGTGGTCCTTGTCTCTGGCTTCATCTGTCTGTCTGTTTGTCTCCGTCTGTCTGTCTGCACACATCCTTATTGCTCTGTTGGACAAATATCCCTACGAAACCTGCCGGCACACCTAGGCTTCATCCAATTTTGTGCCCTCAGAGGTTTAAAGGTTCACTAAGCCAGTGGCTTTTGTTCTAGATCTGTACTTGGAAACTGCATCTAACACACACACACACACACACACAGTAAGCTATCACATGCACATGCTCACATTTGTAGAACACCGATAATGTCAGAGCCCTGGTTATATGGTCTGCCATGGATGAAATCCATGTGGGAATTTTCTACGGTACTCATAGACTGATAACATAATAACAGGCACACACTGACCTATCCAGATCTGTGATTGGCCCTTTGGGATATTTGGAGAATAGGGCTACTCTTCCTGTCTACTAACCTCCAGATAACTCTGGCACTTGCTGTTGCTTGCTGCCGGCTGCTCACCTTTCACCCCTGACCCCTCTCCTACCCATGATGCTTTACATGTCTCTAAGCCTGCTGCTTGTTCCGCTGCTGCCAGACTGAATCCTATCGGGTTTAGCACTTTTCAGCCACCTGGCCTCGCTTCGCTTCCCCTAGCTATAGCTAGTCTATGTTATAGCTTGTTTATGCTACAACTAGGCTACACTAAAGCTAGGCAACATGGCTATGTTAATGCTAGGCTACTCCATGCGCTCCCCAAATCCTGCCCAAGGCCACGTCGCCTGCTATGTAAAGTTACGTGCACATGGCCTGCTCAATCTCTGGCGAGTTGTCGTTGAGTCTTCCATAGCCTGCACACTGCCTGCTCGGGCGGGACGTAGCTTCCTAAAATATGCTAGCGACAACCAGTATAGGGGAAACATCAGTCTCTGCAGATATTAAGTATTTAGTATTTGCGTGATTCCACAACTAAAAACGATGGCAAGTCAATGTTCAAATGGCAATTTACTTTGTTTTACGTTATGCATGTATTGCTCACCCTTGACCCCAACAATCTCTGAAACCTTCCATGCATCCATTTTTAGAATTATATCACTGAAGCCACAGAAACATCATAAATAATGGGGCAGATGCAGAGAACATCTGCCCTGGTAGTCGCCAAACTAGTCACTGCCCGCTCCCTGGATTTTGTATCTGACAGTAGCTCTGCCCTCTGTCGTCGTGATTCGCTGTCTTCCGTTGGAAATGAGAGCGTGCCTCTTTGTAACTCTATGGATCAGACCGTGTGTACGCAGAGTAAGAGCGTGCCTCTTTGTAACTCTATGGATCAGACATTGTGTACGCAGAGTAAGAGCGTGCCTCTTTGTAGCTCTAGCAAGCGGACAGTGTGCACATTGGATGTCTTTCATCTCCGTTTCAGCGACTGTGCTAATGCTAACCAATAATCTCAAAATGCTAGCGGGCTGACGAGATCGGCTGTTAAATATTAGCCATATTGTTGTTTGCCTGGTTGTTTTTTCAGTTTCTGGCCTGACAGATGAACTTCTTTGAACGTCCTTACATCCTTCTTTCCTTGGGCCTTAAATGGCGTCTGTAGCTCTCCCACCCTTTTTGTCAATAATAAAAATTTTGCCCCACAGCTTAAACCAGGGGCCTGGGGAGGTTTTTAGCCTTACAGTCACCTGGCTGTTACCTGACTGCAGCTGATTCGAAGTCCTTCTGACTTCTGGAAAGGGTGCTTCGACGTTGTCCACCACAGGCGTTGATAATGGAAGGAGGGCGCACTGCTGATTGGATATACACACTTCAAAACTAAACAAGTTATACATTTTTTGCTAAAAACCGCCCCACAACCGAAGTTGCTATACTTCCAAAATGTCAGGCGTGGTAAATCGACGGAAGCTTTCGGCATTGCACATGCTGATAGCTTGAAAATAAGAACTGAATCAAAGTGAACATTATCCGTGTCAATGTTGCGATTACAATAGGCTCATGTACGGGCCAGTGATAGGTTCCCGTCCGGCCTTTGGGTTGGTATGAACACTTAAAAAATATGTACTTTTTTTATATTCTTTGAAATGCCCGAAACCAAATGTCTAATTGATTCTGGTCCAGCGTTCAAATGGCTAATATAAATGCCAGTCAGGAAGCAGTGACAAATCCGAAAACGAGGTTAGAAGGATATGTTTGCCTCGTAATGGTGAGCTTTTTAAAGGCTGAATGCGGGCCCCCGGGCCATAAAACATTTTCTGACGCCTGACAGACCTGACTACGCCTAGATAGATATTTAATGTATCTCTTACCAGATGGTATTTTAAAGCAGTATATCTCCAAAGCAGCTTGAATCCTGAATGGTCACTCATTATTATTTATTGGTCGGTTAAAATTAACCCATGATCTGGTGATGTTTATGTTTTGGTTCCTAAACAATTTAGCTATATATAATAAATTAACTCAAAACAAAAGTCCACTTAGGGTACACATATAAAAATATAATAAAATGCCCTCAACCAATCACAACTCATTCTGTCTGCCGCCATGGTAACTGCTAACCCCTTGTCTGAGTCTAACCTGTAAGATGCTCCATCCCTACTTTACGCCCCTCTTCCCTCATTCACTTCTCCCAGATCTGAGCTCACAGGATGGTTGTTGGAGGTAGCAGAACCTGTTGGCCAAAATAGCGCCCCTAGCTCTATGCGGGTTACTACCTTTGACCACGGTCCATTGGGAAGAGCGTGGTATTGGGACAGTTGATTTCTCCTATTCAGTGGCTCAGATGGGTCTGTGGAGGGAGTGGGGATTTGAAATGATGCAAAGCGCCGCTCGGCTCTGTTCACGTCCACCAAACTAAGAACGCAATATACTTAGTGTATTATTTTGGAGCCACATACGTTGTACTTTAGTATTGTAAGTACTGTTTATATAGAAATAAGTGAACTTCAGTGTGTTAAAATGGACCCACTTATTTACTACTTTAGTATATTTATAGTTCATAATTGATAATAGTATTGTGAACTGAAAATATACTCCTCATATTATATATTTTTAAATAGATTGAGGTATATTTTAAGTGTACTAACATGCTATTTCCAATATTGAATTCTATACTTTAGTAGGAAGTGGGTCTATTTTAACACACTGAAGTATACTTATACATTTTTACTTGAAAACGATTTAGTATACTGAAATACAACATCACTGGTTCCTAAATAATACACTTTAAATATATAGCATTTTTTGTTGGGTCTGCTCTGTTCATCTGTGGTCATCTTTGCTGTGTTGTCTCTGCTCTGTGTATCTTTGCTCTGCTCTGTTTGTCTCTGCTATGGTCATCTCTGTTCTGCTTTGTTTTGGTCTTCTTTTTCCCCCCCACAGTTTTGGTCATCCCTCTGTTCTGGTCTGCTCTGTACACCTGTCTGTGTAACTGTCTGTCTGTCAGCTAGCAGTGTGTTAACTGCACAGACCGGTTGCGGTCTTAACTGTCTGTCTGTCAGCTAGCAGTGTGTTAACTGCACAGACCGGTTGCGGTCTTACATTTCTCTTCCTCTCCACCTCCTTCCCCTCATTTTTGAGGTCTTATTAATTATGGATGGAGTTAGTGATTTTCCTCCGGGCAGGCCTGATGGTCTCAGCAGTTGTGTGCGTCTACACTCCACCATAGCTTACTCAGCATTCAGGCTGCCCCCCCCCCCAACCCCCCAGTGGGCTCATTGAATGGTCCTCTGCCAGCTGTCCACTTTGCCCCCCCCCCCCCCCCCCCCCCCACTCCTCGAAGCCTGCAAGCTTGGCCGAGGTTCTACGCAAGCCTGCTGCTCTGACAGAACCCCGTAACAACCCCTGGGCCCTGCTCCTGCCCTGTGTAACGCATCATGTTAGAGTAGGCTGTGTTTCCGCCCTGTTTCGGAGCCCATAACCACCTCTCCGTCTGACACACAGAGTCCTCCGACCATGACGAAGATGAACAGGAGGATGAGTCCGGCTCAGACGGGAGTGACCCAGAGGAGAGTGGGCTGGGTCTGCTGGCCAGGTATGCGGCGAGCGCACTCCCAGTTAACCCCGCACCTGTGACCCGTCTCCACGACAGCAAGCACCACAGAAGGCGAAGCATTCTGGGTAAGATGAGGTCTGACTGGAATACACTTTACCTGTCAGTAGGAGGTTAACGTTTTCTTAACTGTGTGTGTGTGTGTCTCAGGTGTGGAGTGCGATTGGGACTCCGGTTCTGATGTGCGTCTGAGGAGGTTCCCCTCTCTGCTCCACGGTCAACGCTCCACCCCGGAGCTCCCCCTGTTACCCCCAGTAACACGCCGTGGCGACCAGCCTAGCAACGAGACTTCACCGGTCAAGCGAAAGCCACGCCCCTCTCCCAGGTCGCCCCGGAGGTTCACATTTGACCCACCCAGGGGGTTAGGGGGAGGGGCTAGTGAGGAGGAGGGATGGACGCGCAGACGCAGTGAAAGAATCTTCCTCCATGATGCCTCCGCAAATCAGATCTCTCACTCCAGCAAAGACCAGCCAATCAACGCAAAGCCCGCCCCCAGAGTTAAGACTACACGCAGGGAGGGGAAAGATGTGGTGAAGGTTTGTCCATTTAGATTGTGTGTGTGTGTGTGTGTGTGTGTGTAGCTGAGTGTGTAGCTGAGTGTGTAGCTGAGTGTGTGGCTGTGTGTGTGTTGCTCTGTGTTTGTGTGTGTGTGAAAGGCTGTGTCAGTATCAGACATCAAGTTAATTGGCATATGATTTTATGATACACTAATTTGGCATAGCCTATGTAAAACAAATGTGTTTTTGTTTCTGTAGCTTAAATGGTTCAAGTGATAGAGGTACTGTTAGTTTCCCTTTAAAGTATTGAAACATTTTACTAAAAGTTGTGTGGAAACAGCCTGGTCTAGAACACAGAACATTTTAACGTTTGAACGGTGTCTCTAGCTTAAGCGCTCAGGGACGTGTCGTATGCTAAACAACAAAAATATGAATGTTGAAGTTGGGGCCTGGTGCTTTACAAGCCCCACTGATAATAATGTGTATTTTGATGACTGAACCTGGGGACTCTTGCTACCGAAGTGGAGACTCCATTTACAATTTTTCAGTTTTTTTTAACCATTATTTCACAATATAAAATACACCTAATAGTGTGGAATTTTATTTTTTTTATTTTTTTTTGGGGGGGGGGGGGGGGGGGGGGCATCATTTTAATGAATCTCAGGACTGAGATGTGAAAGTTCAAGGGAGTGTGGATTTTCGAAGAATTTGGTGGCTTTTTGTAAACCTTTTGAGTTAACGATAATTAAAATACAGTAGACCCCAACCTTGCTGAATAATATTGTAGCTCTTTATGATGCAGCATTGCATAACTGTCAACTGCATTGTCAAACCCACCCTGTGTGTCTGTGTTCTGCAGAAAAAGAGGCTGAAGGACCCTCCCCTGACTCCGCCCTCCCAGTCTAGTCCAATCACAGAGAGTCCTGTAGCAGCCTCCCTCAGTCCTGCACTCAAGAGCCAATCAAAACCAAAGGCTAAGCCAAGAGAGGTCAGTGTGATAGCAGCTTCAAGCTATACATACATCATCATCATTTAGCTTTGTGGTTAATTCTCATTGTTAAGATTAAGCATAAATGTTATTTTATCGATTTTAAGTTTAGGTTGAGATTAGGGTGAAGTAGGATTGGTAAAAGTAGGATTTATTTTTAAGGATAATGAACTTTGGTGTCCACATTTAGTTAGCTAAGTAAATGTGTGTGCGTGCGTGTGTACGTGCGTGCGTGCGTGCGTGCATCTGTGCAGGCTCGGGGAGCAGTGAGCAGGTTAATGGAGAGTATGGAGGCTGATGAGGACTTTGAGCCCAGTCAGGACAGCAGTTTCTCTGAGGATGATGAACCTCCTTCATCACACAACAGCACAGCAGAGAGGAACACCTCACCAGGTACACATCCAGCTCCAGTCCAGTGTGTGTTGGTTAAAGACTGTTCGATTGATGGATGTATTGGTGCGTATGTGTATTGACCAGCTCCAGTCCAGTGTGTTTTGGGTAAAGACTGTTCGATTGATGGATGTATTGGTGCGTATGTGTGTTGACCAGCTCCAGTCCAGTGTGTGTTTGATAAAGACTGGTCGATTGATGGATGTATTGGTGCGTATGTGTATTGACCAGATCCAGTCCAGTATGTGCTGGATAAAGACTGTTCGATTGATGGATGTATTGGTGCGTATGTGTGTTGACCAGCTCCAGTCCAGTGTGTGTTTGATAAAGACTGGTCGATTGATGGATGTATTGGTGCGTATGTGTATTGACCAGCTCCAGTCCAGTGTGTGCTGGATAAAGACTCTCTTCAGGATGGTCTGAGGGTTCTGATCCCCATGGATGACCAGCTGCTGTACGCTGGGCATGTCAACACTGTACACTCTCCAGACATGTGAGTACACCGGATGAGTACACCGGATGAGTACACCGGATGAGTACACCGCACGCACGCACGCGTTGTTATAGTATGGTATTAGTGGTGGAAGGAGAAAGGGAAATGGATGATCTCTGACTTTTGTTGTGTAGTTAGTGTTGAGGTGGTTGGAGAAACAGAAATAGATGACCCCTGACCTCTGTTGTATAGTTAGTGTTGGGGTGGTTGGAGAAACAGCAATAGATGACCCCTGACCTCTGTTGTGTAGTTGCAGTGTGGTGATGGGAGGGGAGAGGGATAGATGACCCCTGACTTCTGACCTCTGTTGTGTAGTTGCAGTGTGGTGATGGGAGGAGAGAGGGATAGATGACCCCTGACTTCTGACCTCTGTTGTGTAGTTACAGTGTGGTGGTGGAAGGAGAGAGAGGGAACAGACCTCATATCTACTGTCTGGAACAGCTTCTGCAAGAGGCTGTGAGTACTGACCCGTCTGTCTGAATACTGTTCTGTCTCTCTGAATACTCTCCTGTCTGTCCGCGTACTGTCCTGTCTATCTGAATACTGTCCTTTCTTAGTACTGACCCGTCTGTCTGAATACTGTCCTGTCTGAATACTGTCCTGTCTCTCTGAATACTGTCCTGTCTGTCCGCGTACTGTCCTGTCTCTCTGAATACTGTCCTGTCTGTCCGCGTACTGTCCTGTCTATCTGAATACGGTCCTCTCTGAGTACTGACCTGTCTATCTGAATACTGTTCTGTCTGAGGACTCTCCGATCTGTCTGCATACTGTCCTGTCTGTCTGCATACTGTCCTGTCTGTCTGCATACTGTCCTGTCTGTCTGCATACTGTCCTGTCTGAATACTGTCCTGTCTCTCTGAATACTGTCCTGTCTGTCCGCGTACTGTCCTGTCTATCTGAATACTGTCCTCTCTGAGTACTGACCTGTCTTATCTGAATACTGTTCTGTCTGAGGACTCTCCGGTCTGTCTGCATACTGTCCTGTCTGTCTGCATACTGTCCTGTCTGTCTGCATACTGTCCTGTCTGTCTGCATACTGTCCTGTCTGTCTGCATACTGTCCTGTCTGTCTGCATACTGTCCTGTCTGTCCGAATTCTTAGCTGCCTTTCTGAACATCTGTGTGCTCTTGCGGACAGAGTATTAATGTGTGTGTTTTCTGTGTCGTTAGATTGTGGATGTGAAGCCACCATCAGTGCGTCATCTTCCTGAAGGCTGCCGCATCGCAGCATATTGGAGCCAACAGTACCGCTGCCTCTACCCTGGCACGGTAGTCAATGGTAACACACAAACAGGAGCCCGTTAAAGCCCACCACGGCCACACGCCTGCGCTATCAGCTCCCATGTTGGCCGTGGTCTCTCAGTGTCATCCCCTTCTTTACGTGTGGGTTTTGGAAGTGTCACTACGGAGCGCCGTTGGAACGCGGTGTAATCCACGGTGAACTGTTTTTTCTGTACAGGAAGTTCAGACTGCGACGTCACCGATGACCTCATAACGGTAGAGTTTGATGACGGAGACACAGGGCGCATCCCCCTTTCCCACATCCGGTTGCTCCCACCCGACTACAAGATCCAGTGTAAGAACCTGGGGCCTTGTCACTGTGGAAACGCACATCACATGCAGTGTGTAATAAAACAGAATGAATGGTAGTGCACCAACCAGCGTGCTAGCTCTGGTCCAGAGTGTGTACAAACTAGCTAAAACCCTGGACCAGAGCTAGGGTGTACTAACCAGCCAAAACCCTGGACCACATGGCTGGTCGCTGCACAATCAGCCATGGTTGTATAAACAAAAAGCTAATGTATGCTAACTAACTAGAAGTAGCAGGGGTTAACATACCACTAGCTCTGGTTCTAGCTTGAGAGAAGCTCCAATGTTACACACTAGCTAGCACGCAACTACAACACCCTGTTGGATAATATTATCTTTCTCTCACTCAAATGTGCCACACACTCGCCAAACAAATCCCTCTTTGAAGACAACATAATTCTGTGCGTTGCTGGTATGGTTGTTCTGAATGATGACGTGGGCAGATAAACCATAAACACTGTGATGTTTGTAATGCCAAGTGAGATGTTAAAACCCGCCTCCTCCAGGTGCTGAGCCCTCCCCTGCGCTGCTAGTGGCCAGCTGTAACAAGAGGCGTGGCAGGAAGTGCAGCAAGGACAACAATGACACCAGGCCCAAAGCAGAGGACTCCACCCCAAAGGGCAGAGGGAGACCAGCCAAGAAAAACAAACCCAAACCTGGTGAGCCAATTGGAGACCTTGATGATTGTCCTGACCCTGTTGGAACAGCTCCATGGCGTCTATAAATTGTTTTCTGTTACTCAATCAGGTTTAAACCTGGGAGATCCATACGCCATGCTAACTCAGTAAGGTTTTAGTACGTTCTGGTAACTCCTGCCTGTCCTTCCATCCAGAGCCCACAGTGAATACAGACCCCCCGACCCCCAGCCTGGCTGCAGATAGAACACAGACCCCAGCCAGACCAGCCCAGGACAGGACCTCCTCCTCCCAGAGACCCCCTCAGGAAAGACCCCTGCCTGCTCCCAGACCCAGGCCGGGACCAGGTCGACCCTCCAAGACGTCCTCTGGCCCCACCTCCTCACCCAGTCAGGACCCCAGGAGATCCTGCCCAGCCCAGCCCTCACCCAAACCCCCATCCTCAGCTCTCTATCACCCTGCCCCCTATGGAAAAATCCTAACCGTGGATCTGTACAGTCATCCTAACTTGGCTTCTTACAATGTCACTCCCAGACCTAACACTAAGACTAGCTCTGGCTCTAAACACAGCCCTACACTACCAAAACCCAGTCCCACTTTGCCTACTAGCAGAGCCAAACCCCTCCTGTCTAACCCTAAAACCAATCTCGCCGCAGCAACCAAATCTAAACCCCGACCCAATGCTGTGTTACCTAGACCCGGGCCCACAGAACTTTCCAGACCCAGACCAGCAAACCCTGACCCTAACCAGAAGAAACCCAGATCCTCCAACCCAGACCCTAATCAGAAGAAACCCAGAATCTCCAACCCAGACACTAACCAGAAGAAACCCAGAACCTCCAACCCAGACTCTAACCAGAAGAAACTGAGAACCTCCAACCCAGACCCTAACCAGAACAAACTAAGGACCCCTACTACACCCATATCCAGATCCAAACAAACCCAGAACACATCTTCCACCCGACCCATTGCAGAATCTTCCACAAGACCCCGACCCAGTCCAAGTCCTTCCAAAGCCAGGTCCAATTCAGATCACACCTCCTGTAGACCTGTCTCTAACCCAAATCCCAGCTCCGAGCCCAGACCAAGACCCAGTGCCCCCGTACATGGGGTCCCCAGACCCAGGGCCGTGTCAGGGGAGGGCAGCCGGCAAACCCGTCAGGCCCGTCCAGAGGAGCCCCTGGTGAAGTTGGACCACGAGGGAGTGACCTCGCCCAAGACCAAGAAGACCAAGGCTCTGATGATGCTGGAGGGGAGGGGATTACGGAGAGCACCTGCCTACAGAACAGAGAGGGAGGCCGGCCTGGCGGGGAGAGAACCTGACTCCAGAACAGAGAGGGAGGTCGGCCCGGCGGGGAGAGAACCTGACTCCAGAACAGAGAGGGAGGTCGGCCCGGCGGGGAGAGAACCTGACTACAGAACAGAGAGGGAGGTCGGCCCGGCGGGGAGAGAACCTGACTCCAGAACAGAGAGGGAGGTCGGCCCGGCAGGGAGAGAACCTGACTCCAGAACTGAGTTGCTGGGCAGAGACAGAGGCCGGGGGGAGGGAGGGAGTGGACAGAGAAGGGAGAACACAGAAGACAAAGGGAAAAGAGGGGAGGAGAGAAAGAAGAGAAAGGAGTGTCCCAGCAGCACTTCTGGTTCAGAGGAGGAGGACGAAGAAGGAAAGAAAACAAAGAAGAAGTGTAGCTCCATCTGTTCTCACTCTTCATGCCCGGCCTCCTCCTCTTCCTCCTCCTCCTCATCCACCACCACCTCCTCTTCCTCCTCCTCTTCCTCTTCATCTTCCTCTTCTACTGACGAGGAGACCTCCTGCAGTTCCGACGAGGAAACCACCCCTCCATCCCCTGCACCTCCCCCTGCCTCCCCTCCTGCGCCTCCCCCAGAGGAGGACCATGAGGATGAAACGGAGGAGGAAATGAAGGAGCTGAAAAAGGAGGAAGAGGAAGTAGAAGAAGAGGACCCGTCTGTTTCCCCCCATTCCCCGTCTCCTCCCTCGTCTCCCTCCCCCTCCTCCAAACCAGTCAGACCCCGGGGGCGTCCAGCCCGTCAGAAGCCCCAGGGAGGTGGGGGGTCAGTGGGCAGGCCGAGGCGTAGGGAGGGGGTGCATCTACCCACCACCAAGGAGCTGGCTAAAAGACAAAGACTCCCCAGCGTAGAGAACAGACCGAAAATATCAGCCTTCCTGCCCGCCAGGCAGCTGTGGAAGTGGTTTGGCCAACCAACACAGGTACATAATGGATCCTTCATCATACCAGAAGGAGATGCATTCAGGTTGTCTATGACAGAAACTTGAGGTGTTATGATTCTGTTGTTTTTTACTTTTTACTGTACAAACACACACATCCACCTGTACCTATTTGACTGGCAGGCGGTGTAGTGTAGTGCCTTTCTGCCGTAGTGAAAACGGGAAAATCAACTGAGGAATTAGCTGCTCCTCACTTTGACAAGAAGCCTGGCCAGACTTGTCAGCTTAAAGGAATTGAAAGGGTTGCAATTAGGGTTATGTTTTTGCATTAAGGGTTAGGGTTACAATGAAGTTTAGGTTACTGAGGTTAAATATTTTCTTTGGTAGAAATACAATGTTTCTTGTGCCTGTCTTTGTCTGTGATGTGTTGTTTGATGTCTGACATCTGTGTCTGTGGCATCTGTTGTGGTGTTTCTGTTGTCTGTTTTGTGGTGTGTCTGTTGTGTGGTGTGTCTGTTGTGTGGTGTATCCGTTGTCTATGGCGTCTGTTGTCTGGTGTGTCTGTTGTGTGGTGTGTCTGTTGTCTGTTGTGTGGTGTGTCTGTTGTGTGGTGTATCTGTTGTCTGTGGTGTGTATATTGTCTGGTGTCTGTTCTGTGGTGTGTCTGTTGCCTGTTGTGTGGCGTGTCTGTTGTTGTGTGGTGTGTCTGTTGTCTGTCCCTTCATCAGAGGCGCGGCATGAAGGGCAAAGCTAAGAAGCTGTTCTACAAGGCTATTGTTCGGGGCAAGGAGATGATCCGTATTGGAGACTGTGCCGTGTTCCTGTCGGCTGGCCGGCCCAACCTGCCGTTCATCGGGAAGATCCAGAGCATGTGGGAGAGCTGGGGATCGAACATGGTGGTCCGGGTCAACTGGTTCTACCACCCAGAGGAGACCAACCCTGGGAAGAAACTACATGACAAGAAGGTAGGGACAGAGGTCAGGGATGTGGTCACTGGAAGTTGAAGAGGTCTTTTATGTATTGTTTTTAAACACCCCGCACTTTTCTCCAGAACTGGGATCAGAGGTCCGGCCAATCACTTCCTACCGCTCTGCTCTCCTCCAACCAGAGGACAGACTTCATGGAGGTGAGTGACACACAAACACACACACACACACACTTTGTTTGTTCCTGAATGTGTTTATTATTCCTAACGTGTGTGTGTTTGTCCTTAAGCGTGCGTTGTACCAGTCGTCGCACAGCGACGAGAACGACGTCCAGACGGTCAGTCACAAGTGCCTGGTGGTCAGTGTGTCCGAGTACGAGACCATGACCCACACCCGGCGCTACGCCGACGGTCAGGACCTGTACTACCTGGCGGGGACATACGAACCCACCACAGGCATGATATTCAGCACGGACGGAGTCCCCGTGATCTGCTGAAGACACGCTGAAGACGCCCCGACATTGACCCAACCAACTCTGACGTTGACCCAACCAACTCTGACGTTGACCCAACCAACTCTGACGTTGACCCAACCAACTCTGACGTTGACCCAACCAACTCTGACGTTGACCCAACCAACAAGACAGTTTTTAACACACACACACAAACACACACCCGAATGGGTATAAAGACAAACAGCCCTTTTGTTTTCCTGCACCGTAGTCCTATGTCAAGAGTAGTTTTGATGATAGTTTAAAGAGCCGAACCTTTAAAAAAAAAAAAAGAAGACAGAAATATTATGCTTGCATAACATTATCTTAATGTTACCGTCTTGTTACAGAAAGTTATTTTACTCTGTGGTATTACAGTAGGAGGGAGGGGTGTGGGGCTCGGTTCTGACAGTATGTCTCTCCTCACCACCTTCTCAAGGACACTAAATTAACCAGTTGGTCTGAGACATGAATGTAGTGGCTTGGGCTAAGCGGGCATTCCTGTTCCGTTCATTTAGGCCTCAAACCCTGTCAGCCACGTGGTCTACTTGGTTGTTTTAATGTGGTTTCAGTACCTGATGGTGTGGTCAGTTATTCGGTGATCTTGGTTAGTTTTGAAATATAGTCCTGTGTCATCGGTCAGATGCTCGATAAGTTGTGTGTCTAGAGAATGAAGAGCTCCGCCCTCTCTGTTTGAAAATGAATTTCTAACATCTGAAAAATAAGGTTTTGTTCAAGGAAATGCAACCAGTGCTGCTCTTCATCTCATATCCAGTCTTATCACAACTGATCTACAATCCCATTGATGTTCTAAGATGTCCACAAGAGCTTAAGTGGAGGTTATAACTTTTGTTTTGGTTCAGGTGACCTGATTGTCGTCTAAAGGTTACAGAGCTCGTGTATCCCACGCCTTACAGAGCATTGGCCAAATCTTCCCAGCTGTTCTCTGATTGGTGCCTGAACCTGTCTGGACACGCCTTTTTCCCCTGAGCCTGAAATCACAGCACATCCTGGCGTTGTCAGTGTTCAGATGATGTGTGTTCATTGTTGCTCTGCAGTGAACACACACACACACACACCTATTGTCCCTGCCAGGGTGTAATTGCCTTCCCCGTCACTAATTGACCCCCATCAGGGGATCAGCCTTTCTTCCGTGCGTTGCACACACACAATCCCTGTGCATCAATCAGCCTTTCGTTTGTTGTGATATATTTTATTTTTGTTGATATTGTTGATGTTTTGTTTATCTTTTGTTATCTTTCTCTCCGTCTGTAAATACCTGACCGCTTCGTTTCCCCCCATTCCCCTTCTCGAGCGCCGTCCCCACGTGCAATACAGCTGACGACCTGAGAGACAGAGGCATACGAAAGAGATAAAACAGAGATAGAGAGAGGGAGAGTTAGATGTGAATGAAAGAGATAAAACAGAGATGGAGGGAGAGAGAGAAAGAGGTGAATGATAGAGGTGAATGATAGAGGTGAATGATAGGGGTGGACAGAGGCTGGTTCCCTGTCTGCTGTGTTCTTCAGTGATCCGTTAAAGGCCTGTTACAGAAAAAAAGATTATTTTGAAAATGAATAACATCTATGTTTTGTAAATGTCCTTGAGCTAAGGGGGAGAGAGAAAAATAAGAATATACTTTGTACATGTGGTCTTTAATCTTGTATAAATAAATATAGCAAAATAAAGTCTAGTTGAACAGAGCAGACAGATACATAAGTCCTGAGGAAGGAGGAGAAAAAGGTTGTTTCTCTTTTTCATTTTTTACTAAAGTGATGACATCAGTGTTTCTCAGCTATTCTTTTAGTAAGTCGATATTTTATAGTTGATCAATAAAGAGGTGAAACTATCCCTTTGTCCAGAGTGTCATATCTCCGTTTTAACAGATCAATAAAACCAAACAATAAGACTGCATGTTTAGGACTGCTGCAGTGCTGAACCGTGTCCTGGCCTGGATGCTAGAGCCCAGCAGCAGACCAGATACCAGGGGAACCAAGGAATCCCCCTCCAGAAGGAGAAACTGGGTTGCAGCTGGAGTCCATTTTGTGTCTCAGTAACGAAGCAGGTTCCTGTTTAAAATGGAGGAGCGGTTTCTTCTCAGGGTCTCCAGCCCGACCGCTCGTACACACTATCCACAGTGTGGGAGTGTGTGGGTGTTCACACCAACTTCAGCACAATGTCCCCTGGGAGCAGAGACACACACACACACACACACATCCCTCTCCCTGTTTTCTTCCCTCATCCGTTTTTCTATTGAACACATAAATACAATATACACCCACACCTCAACCCACTCCTTCACCCCTCTCTCTCTCTCTCTCTCTCTCACCCCCCCACCCCCTCCTCCCCTCAGCAGTCTTTGATGTGGGTGTGTCAGCAGACGCTGCTCTGATAGGCTGAGCGTAAGCTAACAGATGCATCCTATTGGCTGAAAGCACATTGCTGTTCTGCAGAGAATGAGAGGGGGCTAGGGGAGTGGGTGTGTACAGACTCCTTCCTTCATTGGATAGATACAAACAGGAAAAAAAACGATATAGTCTAGCTATGGAACGCTGCTTGGTCTTTGCATGTCAAAATTCGCACACTGCCCAACTAATCGAATTGTGTTAATCAATGCGCAAGGGGGTCATTCCACACACGTCTTCATTGACACGCTAAGGCCCATTATTCAGTGCCTGTGTTGAATGTGAGGTGTGTCAGTCCTTCCTGGAATACATAGTCCATAAACCAACCTGATTTTGGATTCCACACGTGATGCACGCACAAGAATGTACACACACACACATACACACAATCCCTGATGTAGTGGTCTCTTGATATTTCCTCAGCTCACAAGTCATTTGGAACCGGGACAACATGCACATAAATATGCACAACATAGACATTAGAGATGTACACAACATAGACATTAGAGATGTACACAACGTAGACATTAGAGATGTACACAACGTAGACATTAGAGATGTACACAACGTAGACATTAGAGATGTACACAACGTAGACATTAGAGATGTACACAACGTAGACATTAGAGATGTACACAACGTAGACATTAGAGATGTACACAACGTAGACATTAGAGATGTACACAACGTAGACATTAGAGATGTACACAACGTAGACATTAGAGATGTACACTATGTAGACATTAGAGATGTACACTATGTAGACATTAGAGATGTACACAACGTAGACATTAGAGATGTACACAACTTATACATGATGAACAAACGGATTCAGTGCCTTCAGGATGTATTCAGGCCTCTTCACTTCATAATGACAAAGGGTAATATACATTTTTAGATTTTTTTTTTTTTATGGGAATCTCTCATGGACATAATATTCAGGCGCTTTATAAATATTCTGCACTTATAGAAGTGCCTTTGGCAATGATCAAAAGATTATTGGGTAACCCTTTACCTGCTTTGCACACCTGAATTTGAACCTGAAAATGTTTTCCATTGTTCCTTGAAGATCCTCTAAAGCTCAGTCAGATTGGACGGGGAGCATCGGTGAAAAGCGATCTTCAGATCTCCTCACAGATGTTCTGTGTGTTTGAGTCCAGGCTTTGGCTGGGCCACTTAAGAACCTTCAGAAACATTTCTCAAAGCCACTCCAGCATTGTCTTGGCTGTGTGGTCCAGGTCATTTTCACCACAAGTTGTGCTTGTCATTCAGGCCTGATAGTTTGAGAGCATGAGGAAAAATATCCTCTGGTGTGATGAGACCGAAGTCAAAGTGTTACAGGCAGCATGACAGATGGTTTTTACTCAGGAGTGGCTTCCATCTAGCCACGCTACCACAAAGACCTGATTGATGGAGGACTGCAGAGATGGTTGTCCTGGCAGGTACTCCCATCTCTGCAATGCAGAGAAACTCTGAAGCTCTATTGAGTGGCCATTTGGTTCTTGCCTGGTTACTTAGTTGGGCTGGACAGCTGGCTTTAGGAAATCTTGATCAATAAAGCTTTTTGGTTTCAAACTTTTTCCATTTCACAATGGAGCTCACTGTGCTCCTGGGTAAATGTTTTGTATAACGTTCCCAGATCAATGCATCGACCCAATTCAATCTCTGAGGTTAACAGAGAGTTCTTTGAATTTCATCCCTTGATCTTTGCTCTGACTTGCACTGTTTATAAGTGTGTGACATTATATAGATTATACAGAGCTATCTCAGGGACGCTTCGACAGCCACAGGACAGAACTGAGCCCAATTCGGGATGTCACGGCAAAGGATCTGAATACTTCCATTTTTATCTGCACAAATTCCTAAAAAGGTGTGTTTGCTTGGTCATTATGGGGTATTGTTTGTATATTGACAGCGATCTATATACAAACTCTCCAGGTTCCCAGTGTTACTCCGTCCCCTCTCCTTCATATCGAAATATGTGATCGTGACACCACCTAATGGTAAAATGGCGTAGCCACAGTCTTGTGCTACAGTAGGTTACTTTCCAGTCCTTCAAGCCACCGGTGGATTTAACCCTCTGACAGCCAGGGTTTTCAAATCCGCCTTTCACTCGCTTGACATTTTGGCTCGTCCTGTATAGTAGAAGGAAGTGCTTAATATCCTGGGGTTCTGCAGACCCTCAGCTACACGAAGGATGTATTTAAAACACAAGTGCATATATTTTGGTTTTATATTTAAATAAAATAGTACCCCCAGGTGTTCAGAATAACTACACGTTGAATGGTTTTGAATTTATAAAATAATAAAATGAACATTTTATTTACTCTCATCCACATCCATTTTTTCCCCTTACAAATTATGATAATCATTGAAAATGCCCATGTTGGGGTCACTGAACTTATTCTGTCATGTTGTACTTCCAAAGGCCACCACTAGATGGCAGTCCCTTTTTTGAATTCAGGACTTTTTTTTATGGGGTGTCTTGAATAGGGGGTGCCTTTAATTCCTTTGGAATTCCCTACATAGGCCATATCTGGAAGTGGTGGAGATTAGAACAGGGATGTGTCCAGTCTTCCTTTGGATGGTTATATCCACAGGTGACACTCTACACAACACTGCATAGGCACACATTTGACCACTGGCTACCGTACCGTTATATCAAGTTATCATAAAGGCCTAGTAATTCCACTAAAACAAGGCAAAATAATAATAAACATTATCATAGAATATCATTTAGGCTACACTTACCCCATTTTACAAATGGGTAAATTCCATCCTGATACTTATTGCCTGAATGTTCAGACCCATTTTCACTATCCTCGCTCTCCATAATCATTTATTCCACTTCTTTCGCCGTCAAAACATTTGCTTGTAGCGTCTTCAATGCAATCCAAGTGCATAATGACTTTATTGGGAGCATGGTAAGTGCGACACTCGCCTCTCCCCCTGATGCGCTCGCTCTTCCTCTCTCTTTTGGGGAGGGGGGGTGACATGGATAGACTTCGCACTGGATTGGTTCATCTATTGTATACTTCTAAACACCAGAATAAGATCAAGCATAATTAGTTAGTGCAGCTGCTGAAATCCTGAAGGACTATAGGTGATCAATATTTGTGATCATGATTGTGGGGCTTCTGGTTGACAAAAGTACACAAACAAGACGTTATTTGCAGCAGACTAATCCCTATTGACGTGGAAGAAGAATGAAGCATCTAACTTCTACCATTACTGAGCAGTGAATAAAAAGGATGCTGGGCTAACAGCTAGGTGGCAGGTTGTTGTGCTAACAGCTAGGTGACAGGATGTTGGGCTAACAGGTAGGTGTCAGAATGGACTGAACAAAAATGTTCTTCCTTGATATTCACTCACTACACCTATTAAAGATTAAGATGGAGCAGTGGCCCGTTTTTCAGTGGTTATGCCTTAGATTGGATTCAAGGTATAGAAACAATGACAGACGAATCAGTAATTTAAGTTGGCACTCTATTGTATTCATTCTAGTTTAATGTATTTGTTTTAGTTCAATCTTTTCGACCCAAAGATGAAATCCAGGTGACTTGAAAAACATACTGCCTACCGTTTTATTTGATTACATAAAAACACAGCTTTCAGATCACTCTCAAAACAAATATGGATAACCTACCATGACTTCCCTATTCTCACAAAAACATCAAACAATTACTGTATTAACTCCGAAAGGGAAAGAGGCTGGTGGCTTTCCAATTGGATTAAACCGCGAAAATAGTCCGATTTAAGTCATCAATAACACAATGACCATGTCACCTGTAGCCATTAACTATAAATATAGTGCTTGTTCAGCTAGTTATCACTCGGACTAAATAGCATTTTATGTCCTGACAATAACTGAAGTTGTGGACGGGTGTAGTGTAAAACACCTCGCACACACCGCGCTTGGAAGAAATGCGAAGGCAAAAAAATGCTGATAAATGGGATGAAGGCGGAATCCGCAGCGAGTCGTGATATTTTGTGTAACTGCGACTTGCCTGAACCTGCTTTTATGCACACGCCCATAGCGCGAAATCATACGTTAACGCGTTGCGCTGCTAGAAATTGGGCGCATCTGAGTCATCTGTAGATGACCATTTTAGCAACCTTTCTGAATTAGCCTGCCACGATTTAAGTCGGCCCAAACACCCATTTAGGTGTTACAGGATAAAGATTTAAGGAACTGATTTGATTCAGTGCATGCCCAGCAACTCAAAATGAACAGCCTGTCTTTCCACAAAGAAGCTTAACTGCGCTGGTACTAAGTTACAATCTCCCTGCAACCTGGTATTGAATTATCCATAGGACTTGTGTATCTTGTCTGGAAAACTAGTATGATGGTGGCTTTAATCGCTCATCCCAATTTAAGACCTGTTATAAACAGTCTTAAGACTTCTTCAGAGTTAACACATTCACTCACACCCTGCCCCCCCCTCCCCAGCTAACAGAAGAGCGAGACAACAAGGTCATGTCGGAACACATGTGCACTTTATTGGGAGTTTAGTCAGTGTACAAGTTGGCCCCCCCCACTCTGGTCCCCCTGGCCCCCACTCACCTCTGACCCAGAACAACCAAGCAGAGGTCACGCTCAGGTTCATTTGCATAAAACAAAAACAGAAAAAAAATTAACAGGACCAAGACTTTAAGGCTGCAAGTACAAAAAACCCAGACGACATTGTGACATAATTTACATAGAAGCCATACTACTACACCCATGTGACAGTAGGCCTGGGTGACAGGCTGGAGCCGACCGCCTTCACAGAGGCTAATTCCTGTTCTGAACACAGTTTAAAACAAACAATTGGAATGACTCAAAGAAAGAAAAAAAAGAAAAATGTACATTTGTTGTTGTTTTTTTTTGAGTCCTCAGATGCATGGTAGAATCTCGGGGTCGTTATTTTTATTCTAAAACGTTGCTGTTGTTTACATCGTTCCAGTTTTTTGTCAGATCCTGAGTCGAAGCGCCAAAATAACAGAAGCCATGCCAATGAGACAGAGAGGCCCTAGGCTCGCTCTGCACCTCCCCTCCTCCCTCTGGGTGTGTGTGTGTGTGTGTGAGTGTGAGTGTGTGTGTGTTTGGTCGCAGAGCTGAAGTCGTAGTTGGGTGTTTGGGTTGGTCGATATGGGATGGGAACAGTCTGTTTAGAAGCATTTGCGGTGGACGATGGAGGGGCCGGACTCATCGTACTCCTGCTTGCTGATCCACATCTGCTGGAAGGTGGAGAGGGAGGCCAGGATGGAGCCTCCGATCCAGACGGAGTATTTACGCTCTGGGGGGGCGATGATCTAGAGGGGAGGGAAGGGGGCAGAGGACGTTAAACATTGTACTGAATGTGAGCCTGGGACAGACCTGCCGTTTAATCAGCCGACCACTAGGTGGCAGTAGAGGTTACAACTAGACAAGACTGGAGAACTTGATGCTGTACTGATCGTATTAATTTCAGTCGTCTTTGGTCAACTCCTCTAGCCTGGTGAGGGCCTCCACGAGGGACAGGAGGCTAAACAAAACGACACCGGGCCGGGAGGCACAACATGGACACTGGCGGTCAGGCTCACCTTGATCTTCATGGTGGATGGGGCCAGGGAGGTGATCTCCTTCTGCATCCTGTCGGCGATGCCAGGGTACATGGTGGTACCTCCAGACAGCACTGTGTTGGCGTACAGGTCCTTACGGATGTCGACGTCACACTTCATGATGGAGTTGTAGGTGGTCTCGTGGATGCCGCAGGACTCCATACCTGGGGGGGACCAAGAGAGACAGAGCCGTCACAACCAGGTTCACAGAAACAACCCGATTGGCCGTTTGTGGGGTCAGGCGGTTAGGAAACTCACCGAGGAAGGATGGCTGGAAGAGGGCCTCAGGGCAGCGGAACCTCTCGTTGCCGATGGTGATGACCTGTCCGTCGGGCAGCTCGTAGCTCTTCTCCAGGGAGGAGGAGGAGGCGGCGGTGCCCATCTCCTGCTCGAAGTCCAGCGCCACGTAGCACAGCTTCTCCTTGATGTCACGCACGATTTCCCTCTCGGCCGTGGTGGTGAAGCTGTAGCCGCGCTCGGTCAGGATCTTCATGAGGTAGTCTGTGAGGTCGCGGCCAGCCAAGTCCAGACGCAGGATGGCGTGGGGCAGGGCGTAGCCCTCGTAGATGGGCACTGTGTGGGTCACACCATCACCAGAGTCCATGACGATACCAGTGGTGCGGCCGGAGGCGTACAGGGACAGGACAGCCTGGATGGCCACGTACATGGCGGGGGTGTTGAAGGTCTCGAACATGATCTGGAGGAGAGGGAGGCAGGCTGTGAGTCCAGAGGATTGGGGGGGGGGGGGAGGGGGGGGTCAATGGTGCCACACATGGTAGAACATGCAGAAGGGGTGAAACCGCTGTTAGTGGAGAAACTCTGTGCAGAAACAAAACGTCCCTATTGGCCTGTGCACGTCAATATAAAAACACGGTTAACATTACGAGTGTTTCACAGTAACTCTATATGCATCTAGTCTCATTACTAGCAACCAGAAAAATGCAGAGGCAGAACACAGGCAGGCAGAGAGACCTGCAGCTTCCAGAGAGACGACAGGTCAGCTGTAAGGAGAGAGGGCCTGGAGGAGAGGAGTACAGGGTGAGCAAGAGGACAGGAGACACAAGCCAGGTATGAACAACAGGGCTGCAGTGTACTGCTGTGTACCTGGGTCATCTTCTCCCTGTTGGCCTTGGGGTTGAGGGGGGCCTCTGTGAGCAGGACGGGGTGCTCCTCGGGGGCCACTCTCAGCTCGTTGTAGAAGGTGTGATGCCAGATCTTCTCCATGTCATCCCAGTTGGTGACAATTCCGTGCTCGATGGGGTACTTCAGGGTCAGGATACCTCTCTTGCTCTGGGCCTCGTCTCCCACATAGCTGTCTTTCTGGCCCATTCCAACCATCACTCCCTGGGGACAAGACAGAGTCAGCATACAGGTGCCAGCTAGGCTAGTGCGACAGGCTAGGATGTTGCATACAGTTTGTTTTAGCATACACAGCTACAGGTAAGTGAAACAGGTATTAATGCTACAGAAATGAATTGGACTTCAAGCAAAGTAACGTATATTCTTATTAAAAACAACCCCACTTTAATACAGTAAAGGTTGTTTTAAAAATGGAGAAATGTACACCTCTACTCAGTAACACATTGGGATCAGTAGATCTGTGGCTCACCTGATGCCTGGGACGACCGACAATGGAGGGGAAGACAGCACGAGGCGCGTCGTCTCCTGCAAACCCGGCTTTACACATACCGGATCCGTTGTCAACAACCAGTGCGGCGATTTCATCTTCCATTTTTAACTGCACAGAAAAGGGAAGATATCGTTGGAAAACACGAACTTTGAAACCAACTGAGTCAGTGAAACACTTCCGCACAGCACCCCGTGACAAGGTGACGATATGTTGCTGCTTCCTGTTTCTGAGTGCAGTTCGGCAGTGTGACCGCTAGGTGGAGCACTACACTGCGCCCTATGCTCTGCACAGCCAGACAAAGGAAGTGGCGCCGCATTCTCTGATATTACCATATAAGGACATGTTAGTTTCAGCAGCTTTGCCATGCGCCACCAGAACACCAGGGTTAAGCAGAAAGGATTATTTCGACATTTTCAAACCCGGACGTGACCACTCCCTCTACCAAGTTGATGACCCCCCCCCCCCAAACGGAATGCGAACACAAGACGACCGTGGAAATAGTTCGTGCGTCATGACTTGGCACTTTCGATATGTAATGATTTGCTTCATAAAACAATTAGATCAACTATTGGTTAATGTTAGAATAAGTAGAATACATTATAGCTGAAAGCTTTAGGTTAATTACCCATGACTGCAGATACAACTGCTAGCCCAGCACTGAATGCCTGGCTAGAGTCCATTTCCTGCTGGCCACGCCTTGATAACTGGTAAGAAGTTCTGCAATCTTTTCTTCCCCTTATCCAGTTAGTTTACAGTCAGTGAATGACCAACTAACCGCTCAGGGTCTTATCCACCATGACCAAGCCCCGCTAATTACCTTACCAGCAAGCTAAACTTGACTGTATGACTCCAATACTAATCAGTTACTGGTCAAGTCCAATGATACAGGGTTAGTAAACTACTCCAGCACACTACTACTGGGGTTAAGTAGTGTGTAGGTCAGGTATGTGACAAGTTGCAACTGAATGGTGGTGTTAGCATGCTGCTAAGCTAGGAAGATAAACTAGGTCACACCCCGCCGCAGCGCGCGCACAAAGACTCCATGCCCCTGAGCCCCTTTACCGGGGATCAAGGGCTGGTGAACTAACCGTTAACCGGTAAACGTTCCATTACGATTTCATGCAGTGTTCTTGAGAAACAAACCAACGGGTTAATGACTGCAGAAAATACACTGCAAATGCATAACTACACTAAAGTGTCCGGTGAATTGCAAATCCCCCAATAATTACATTAGCATTATAAACGACGAATAATTGCACTTGATAGACCGACCAACATTAACAGACAGTTTGCCAACCATGTTCAATTAGTTACTGTGAAACAAGCATGTCAGATTAGCCAGTCAGGCTAGTTACCTCAGACAAAGAGCGTCGTGGTATAGTCCATAGGTATGTCAGAAACAAAGTGAACTGATCTAAAATAAATAACCACAGCCTTGTTTACCTCATATGTCGTCAAACTAAGCCATTATAGTACTTGATATGTTTAGTTAATCTTACCTTTGGGTGGGGGGGGTTGTCGCTGTTAGGAAACCGGTTTCTAGGCAAATGATATCCCGCACGAGCTGCGTATGACGGCGCTCAGAGTGAACCGGTGAACGGCGGGCGCGTGGTTTTTATCCCCGGTCAAATGCCCGGCTCGAGCCATAAAAGGTAAACTTTCGGATTCGAGCGATCTGATTGGTCCGGCGTCACAGGCCCGGTCGCGTCGCGTGCACGGCTGCTGCGCTAACCAACCCGGCTCGCCCCTCTCTCTGCCGATTTGAGAGAAAGGAGGAAAAGGCATGAGGGGAAATCAAATATGACGAGTTTTAGAGGCCTACTACAATGCATAACCCCGTGTTAAAGTTTAGATGTAGCGGTCAGTTAGAGCTTGAGCTGACAAGTCCCACCGTTTCTCGGAGTTGTTAGTCTGTAAATAGCGGCCATTGTAACTTGCATGGTGCAGCTAGCTAGTTAGCTAGCTAGCTAGGATGCCGTTACAGATAAACTGGAGTTTACAACCGCTGTTGCACGGCACTATTGAAGTGACAGACCAGACATTAACACACTCATGGTCTTACACATCTAATCACACAATGGACACTAGCCCAGCACAAGGCTTAAACAACTGCCTACACAAACAAACATTCCAGTTAGCTTATAGACTGCCCGGTTTAGAAAGTGGAAGTTAGGGTAACCGGGTCTTGGTTAAAGGTGTGCCAATGAAGAAAATGTGAGAGAGGAGGTAGAGAAGTCATATTCCTCTTTCTTTCTGATTACAGTACAGTCAATGGACTAAACAGACCTCATTCAGCTAAACTGAATAATAACCAGGCTCTTTACCAGAACCACCCTGGTAAAGACCCTGATATTTCTTTATGATCAATGGCCAGAGTTAACCACCAACTTCAATACAGCGGGTAGGTTTGGGTGAGTAAGGAGTGGAGGTCCAACATAGGATGTGCTAAGGCCTTGTAGCTTATCCTCCACTGTTCCCACACAGCCCCATCCCAGGTGGGCTCGATGCTAGCTACCACCCCCTGACAGCAGCCCATCCAGCAGAACAAGAATGTACATGCATTATTGGCCCCTGACTTGACATGAACCTAGGATCAGTTTCTCTGTCCAGCGTTGTGCATACTGGCCTGATCCTGCAATCTCCTAACACAGGAAATGAGCATGTGTGTGCGTGCGTGTGTGTGTGAGAGAGAGAGACAGAGAGGGTATATGTTTATAGTTTCTGTTTTATTAGGCTGTTTGGTGGGGTGACTGGTAAAACAGGTTCCTGGGACTACAGCCTCATGCTGATGTTGTGATGTTGTAAACAGGGATTGGCTAGGGCACATTTAATCTACAAGGAGGGTGTGGCTCTCAAAGTACAGATTTTGAGTCTGTGTGCGTGTGTGTGTGTGCGTGTGTGTTTCAGGGTCGATGTCTGGGTCAATTGCATTATAATTTATGAAATTGACAAGTGACAATTGCCTGTTATTTTCTATGTGGACATTTTTATTCATTCACTTCCTGAAATGAATTGCCCCCCAACTCTGGTGATTTTATGTATTTACGGTGAAGCTGATTGGGGTCATGCAGTGTTGGGCAATGACGAAGGACTTTGGATATGTGTGTGAGTGTGTGTTCTATGTGTTTGTGTTGGCAGTAAGTG
The DNA here is from genome assembly GCF_011004845.1 of Esox lucius. Taxonomy (NCBI): domain Eukaryota; kingdom Metazoa; phylum Chordata; class Actinopteri; order Esociformes; family Esocidae; genus Esox; species Esox lucius. The sequence continues at coordinate 51,399,771 of NC_047579.1, forward strand.
AGAGGTCTCCCTAGCTTAGTGTGTGTTGTCAGCGCTTCCCGGTTGGAATGCCAGCAAGCAGAGTGGCCAGAATACCAGGCCTGGAAAAGACCTCTCACATAACAAAACATACCAGTGCCTGTATCCACTACGGGACAGTGTGAGAGAGAGACAGTGCGGCAGAGCTAACAGCAGTAGTCCTGATAGTCTAATGATTATGGAGTTGATAGAACCCAGAACAGCTCTTCTAATAACATTACCTACCATTAGTTGTATTTATAATCACTGTCCTTCTATATCGTCTAATGGTTCATGGCTGTAATAATAACAAAGTGTTTATAAAGTTTGTCTCTGTGTAGCAGTTCATGACTTTAATTATAACAATGTGTTTATAAAGTGTGTCTCTGTATAGTGATTTGGGATATTCGTTACTATGAGTCATAATATTGTCCAGCACCCCCCGTCATTTACATCTGAGTCATTTTGCAGACGCTCCGATCCAGAGCATCTTACCGTTAGGTAGGGGAGTCCATTGATTGTCACACATTGTTTTCGCAACCTTGCGTTGAACCTGGCCCTGTTCCTCAGCATACTGGAACCTTGCGTTGAACCTGGCCCTGTTCCTCAGCATACTGGAACCTTGCGTTGAACCTGGCCCTGTTCCTCAGCATACTGGAACCTTGCGTTGAACCTGGCCCTGTTCCTCAGCATACTGGAACCTTGCGTTGAACCTGGCCCTGTTCCTCAGCATACTGGAACCTTGCGTTGAACCTGGCCCTGTTCCTCAGCATACTGGAACCTTGTGTTGAAGCTGGCCCAGTTTCTCTGAATACTGAGACCTTGTGTTGAAGCTGGCCCTGTTCTTCTGTATACTGGGACTTTGTGTTGAAGCTGGGCCTGATCTTTTGTATACTGGGACCTTGTGTTGAAGCTGGCCCAGTTTCTCTGAATACTGAGACCTTGTGTTGAAGCTAGCCCTGTTCTTCTGTATACTGGGACTTTGTGTTGAAGCTGGCCCTGTTCTTCTGTATACTGAGACCTCGTGTTGAAGCTGGGCCTGTTCTTCTGTATACTGAGACCTCGTGTTGAAGCTGGGCCTGATCTTTTGTATACTGGGACCTTGTGTTGAAGCTGGCAAAGTTCATGATTGTAAGAACAGCTGACAAAAAGGTATGCTCTGATCAGACATCTATTGTTGTGTCAAATCTGATGTCTAATGCCCACCCTGGGGGCATGGCAGGGGCTGTTTATGTGTTCGTCCTAACTGGGAAAATGTGTGATTTTTCAGCATGAACACCAGTATTGAAGGTGTCTGCCATTTTAGTGTAGTCAGCTGGGTGGAACTTTCAACTTAACTGGTTGGTCGTATGACCACAGCTCCAACAGTGTCATCAATAGGAATCAGCGAAACAATTCATGGGAACTGACTACTGGAAACTGGAGACAGACACAGTGGTGTGGCCCAGGCTGGAACCGATGCTACGATGGCGCAGAGACACCAATGACACCTCTATCCATCCATCCATCCTCATGGCACAACAACACAGGTGAGCCGTCTATCCATTTCTATGGCACGGATACACGGATGCCTTCTCTATCCATCTCTATGGGCCCTGCCCATAATGGGTCTGCTGACCCTTGACCTCCAGCCCTGGTGGCAGATGTGCCGTGCCAGCCCCCCTCCCCCACTTACAGGGTGTTTTGTCTGACCATCTGACTGCTCAAGGACCCCACCCTTCTATGCCCCTCCCCCAGGCGGAAGAAGCTCATTCATTGGTTGTTTGTATCCATTCATAATCACAGCCATCACCGCAGTAACAGTCCTCTGTCCAGGGCGTCTGTATGTGTTAAGTGTGTATTGTGTGTGTGTGTGTGTATTGTGTGTGTGTGTCTGTGTGTGCCAGCTGGTTGCTGCGGTCTCTGATTGGATTAACACTTCTTAAATGGATCCTTATCCCTGCCTCGACCTCAACCCAACACACACCCTCACACAGATTTTCACCGTCCATCCTTTCCAGTTAGTGGAAGTGAGACCAGCATTGCAACATAGGGCGTTTACATTATGAGAGAGAGAGAATACAACACTAGACAGACTTGCCTTGGTTTGCATAATCATTTCCATAGCGTTTGAATTTACACCGGCATATTCTACACTTACCACACAGGACTGTGTCCGCCAATCGCAGGAAAATCAAGCTGTATGCATGCGTACTGCACAGAAACATTTCTGACAGAATTGTCTTCACACCAGCAAAACTCCAGTGGGGGGTTTGAAACTGTGACACTTATTACCTTGACTGGCGGTGTCCGAGCTATCGCTAAATTTACGCAACAAAATAATCTAGCGTCTCAAGTCTTCTTTGATACGTCTCGGAAAATGAAGCGTACTGTAAACAAACTACTAGGGCTTAGTTATGGGAGGTTTGAGAATCGCTTTACCTCAGGTGGATGGGAAATGTAACAATGTTTTTGTCAGATGTTTTATAATTGTGTTTATTTGTGAGTTTGGGTTTTACTCAGAGGATACCTTTGCAGAAATCATGGATGTGGAGTTTTACTCATTTTTTTGGTGTTATCTCACAACCTTGCTTAAGTTACCTTTGTTGTGATTCTTTGTTTATTCTGTTGTTAGGTAGAAGTAATGTTCTTGATCCTCACGTCTGGACCTTTTATCACAATTATTTTTGTCCTACTGAGATTCAGTGTTAGTGCATCTCTCTCAGCCCCTCTCTTCTCTTCTCCACCCCCCCCTCCTCTCTTAGTGAAACACCTCTCCCCCCCTTAGTGAAACACCTCCCCTCCTCTCTCTCTTAGTGAAACACCTCTCTCCCTCTCCTCCTCTCTCTCCTCCGTAAAACATCTCTCTCTCTCTGATCTCTCCTTGCCTCTCTTTCTTCCTCAGATAAACACAAGGACAGCTGTCCTCCTGACTCCCCTGTTTGCTCTGCCACACTCTCATTGGCTGAACAGCTCAGGTACCATTTGAGGTTGTCAGGAGTGTGTGTGTATATGTACACACACACACACACACACATACACGACACACACACACCACAGCACATGAAGGAGGGCTTAACTAGGGGCACCATCTTTCTCTGTCTGGAGGCGGGCCTTTATCCAGGACTGAAGACAGATTGGTTCATCAGAAAAACATGGAGCGTTCTGATTTGTCCACCTGACACTTCCTAGTTTCACATTCCTTTCACTGACCCTGAAGCCGTAAATGAACACACTTATGAATGCGCACACATACATACAAACACACCCATACACACTGGGCCCAGCCGGGTTCTCTCAGCCATCGTGTCTTTGTGAATTTGTGAATTTTAACAACTCTCTCTCCTTCTTTTCCTCTATTGCTCTCTCCCTTTTTCAATTTAACAGATTTTACTGGAAACTCACACCCTGTGTTCCCCTGGCTCTTTTCCAGGTGATTAAACCTGTGATTCAAAGTATAGATCTCTGTAGACGATTGATATATATCTTAATATATGTACACAGAAACTAAACTGTAAATGTGTACAGCAACTGTAAATCCACGTAGTACATCATATTCTCAACACTGAAGTCTTAAACACTCTCACCACCCTTTGTATATAATAGTATGTCCACTGTGCTGGTTTTATATTGTAATAGACATTTGGCACCATTACAGCATGTACAACTCTGCATATTTGAAATAGTAGTCAGTGAGTAATGGAGTTCAGAATTGTTGTAATAGTTGTTCTAAATGATCTACATATTTATACATGACACCAGAATATTTGTAGATCAGGAAGTTGGCAGACGCTTTGTGCAATTTCGAATAAAGCCCTGCCCCCCCAACCCATATGACTGTAGGGTTCAGAGATTCTCCTTAAAAGGAACAACCCAACATGGGTTGTATTGTGTTGTGGTGGTTCTGTGTTTTTCTGAGTGTATTGTGCTGTGTGTATGTGTGTCTCTATACGTGTGTGTGTGTGTGTGTGTGTGCGCGCCCGCACACACACGTGTGTATCTGTATATATGTGTGTCTGTCTACAGGCATATGTGGGTGTTATCTTTGTGTCTGTGTCTGTGTGTATTTGTGTGCGTGTATATGTGTGTGTCTTTCCCACCCTACTCAAAGTTTTTGAATGAGCATTGCTGTAACAAGCTGTGATTGGTTCCCAGAGCTGCCATATAAGGGCACGGCCCAGCAGCTCAGACAGGAAGAAAGGGGTTAACAGGAAGTAGGACACCCGGCACCGGAATGTTGCTGCTGTGGCCTCAGCTGTACTGCCACTCCTCTCTCTCTCTCTCCCTCTCTCTCTTTCTGTTTCTGTCTTTCTCTCCAGCCAATTAAGTGGGCTTTGGGGGAACACATGTTTATAATGCAAAAGCAAGTGGATAAGAAGAAAAAGCTTGAATTAAAATTAAGAGTGAACATTACACACCACAGTTTACAAAGGACAAAGACATTGCAAATCTCTCTTTATCTTTATATCTCTATATAAGGTAGGCAGTGTATATTTTGTGTGTGTGTGTGTGTGTGTGTGTGTGTGTGTGTGTGTGTGCCCGTTGAGGGGGGGGCGGTCAGAGAATGTTCTTCTCTCTTCTTGTGAACTCTATAACTGACACAAGTTAAAACATGTTGATTCCGAGAAAGAGAGATGGGAAATGTCACACTTTAACTGTTCAAATATTGTTACCACAGTGGACATAGCTAATAAGGCTGAAATTGCTTTTGTCTTTCTGAAACGTTCCTGTGTAATGTCCCCCGAGAACGTCCATTTCTTCCAGTAGAAATGGTTATCTATCCAACTGTCCTGGGATTACAAAAGAAACTCCTTGGTTAACACAGAATGTCTCCCTGGGTTGTTATGGCGATGCCCAGCTCCTCCCCTGCCTCCAGTAATATAACAATCCCGTGAATCAAACTGACCACACCTCTTGTACTAGACCTTACTGTGCATAGGTTTGGACCTGTTTGTGTGTGTATTATTCTACATATATTTTGACCTGTATGTGTGTGAGTGTGTGTGTTTTCCTGCATACGTTTAGACATGTGTGTGTTGTCATTCCACATTGATATGGAACTGTGCGTGTGTGTGTGTGCGCGCAATTACCTTTCTGTGGCAGCGCTAGACCCTGCCCTCCTCTCAATGCTGACATCCTTATAAGGAGTTCTTTAAGTGTGTCACATGACAGCCATGTGTGGAATGTCAGAACACATGGTCACATGGGACCTTCTCTCCAGGAAGTACCTTTTACTCCCACACAGGCTGCCTGCTCATTCTGTTTTTTAATGATTGAGTGTCTATATCTGTGTGTGTGTGTGTGTATTTGTAGGGGAATTTACGGCAAAAGAGATTTCACTTCTTGTTTAATAGAAAGTCCAGAGATGGATGTTACAGTTTGTATATGAGGTGGAAGATAATGTTTAAGTGTGTGTTTACAGGAAGATCAAATTACTCTGTAGCAGTGTGTGTGTGTGTGTGTGTGTGAGAGAGAGAGAGAGAGTGAGAAAGGCATAGGTGTGTTTGGGTGTGTGTGTGTGCGCGTGCGTGTGTGTGTGTGAGAGAGAGAGAAAAAGGAATGGGTGTGTGTGTGTGAGAGAGAGAAAGGCATAGGTGTGTGTGTGTGTGTGTGTGTGTGAGACAGAGAGAGAGAGGCATAGGTGTGTGTATGTGTGTGTGTGACAGAGAGAAGCATAGGTGTGTGTGTGTGTGAGACAGAGAGAGGCATAGGTGTATGTGTGTGTGTGTGACAGAGAGAAGCATAGGTGTTTGTGTGTGTGATACAGAGAGAGGCATAGGTGTGTGTGTTTGCAGCTGGTGTATGTTTGCTGGCCTGTGCACTTGTAGATATGATGACGACTTAACTGCTGTGACCCAGGAACTGATGTTGTAGAGAGGTCAGCTTGTAGGCTGGAGGAATGATGTCCTCCTCTCCCAGGGTCCTGCCTCCAACCCCATGGTCCTGGGCTGTGTTCCAACACCATGATTCTGGACAACGTTCCAACACCATGGTCCTGGGACTCGTTCTAACCCCACAGTCCTGGGTCGAGTTCCAACACCATGGTCCTGGGACTCGTTCTAACCCCACAGTCCTGGGTCGAGTTCCAACACCATGGTCCTGGGACTCGTTCTAACCCCACAGTCCTGGGTCGAGTTCCAACACCATGATTCTGGACAACGTTCCAACACCATGGTCCTGGGGCACATTCCAACCTCAGTCCTGCTTTAGGGCTGTGTTCCAACACCACAGACCTGGCCCTGCAGAGGTCCTGGCACATTAAAAGCATTTAATTAGCATTAACTACACTCTACACATTAACTACACTCTACACATTAACTACACTCTACACATTAACTACACTCTACACATTAACTACACTCTACACATTAACTACACTCTACACATTCACTACACTCTACACATTAACTACACTCTACACATTAACTACACTCTACACATTAACTACACTCTACACATTAACTACACTCTACACATTAACTACACTCTACACATTAACTACATTCCACACATTAACTACACTCTACACATTAACTACACTCTACACATTAACTACACTCTACACATTAACTACATTCCACACATTAACTACACTCTACACATTAACTACACTCTACACATTAACTACACTCTACACATTAACTACATTCCACACATTAACTACACTCTACACATTAACTACACTCTACACATTAACTACACTCTACACATTAACTACACTCTATACACTAACTACACTCTACACATTAACTACACTCTACACATTAACTACACTCTACACATTAACTACACTCTACACATTAACTACACTTAGTGAATGTTTGCTGGCCTGTGCCCTTGTAGATCTGTTGAGGTGTATGGTCCCCTCACTCCTCTCACTCCTCTCTCTCCCCTCACTCCTCTCTCTCCCCTCACTCCTCTCTCTCCCCTCACTCCTCTCCCCTCACTCCTCTCCCCTCACTCCCCTCACTCCCCTCACTCCTCTCACTCCTCTCACTCCCCTCTTTCTCCCCTCTCTCCTCTCTCTCCCCTCTCTCCTCTCTCTCTTCTTTCTCTCAGTTGTTTTCTCCATCTCCTTTCTGTCCTTCTGTCACTCAGTTCAGCTATCCTATCAGAGGCCCTTCATACACACACACACACACACACACACCCTGACCTTAACCCCAATAACCTAACCCTAATCCTAACTCTCATTTCTGAAACTCCCAATTCTATATTAATTATAACTCTTTGTTTACATTAACTGGCAAAATGTCAACTTTTTAGGAATTTTAGCGCCAGAAAACACTCTGGGGACAGATTCTTATCTGATCCTCACAAAGATCTGGTCCCTACAAGTACACACTTAAACATTGATCACACACACACACACACACAGGGACTTCTCCCTTAGGGCAGGGTGGGACACGAGAGAATGGTGTGTGTTTTTCTGTGTGTGTGTGTGTCTGAATGTGTGGAATGTGCTTGGGTGTTTGTATTTATGTGTGTGTGTGTGTGTGCACACCCACCTGGGACCTGATTTAATTTAAAAAAACTTGAATCACTGATACACACACACACACACACACACACGAAAACACAGAAAAATGACTCCCCATACGTTTTTTTGTCTGGTCCCTCTGCCTTAATGTAATTTCCAGCTGAGGGGTTAGGTAATGGGTTCAAATTAGGGTTGCTTTCAGATTCAGGCATTACTAGTCAAGATTAGGGTTAGCTGTTATGGCTAGCTTAAGTTAATACATTAGAGTTAGGTTATAGACTCTAAAGTTAGGTTGGGTCTGATGTCCCCCACAAGGATAGAAAAACAAAGTTGTGTGTGTGTGTGTGTGTCTAGTAAACTAATACGATTTGAACCCTCAGTTCATTCAGACTTGTTCTGAGACCTGTGCACTGATTGGTCACAGAATATATGTGATTACCTGCATGGCCACACCCACTTTCACTCTGATCACCATATAAGGTGCCATACCTGCTGATGTCTCCCTTTCTCTCCTTCTATAGTTCTTTCTCAAGCCCAACCTGTGCAGCGGGAGATGTCTTAACGTGTGCTCGGAATGTATTTTGTGTGTGTGCCTTTTGGGCTTGTGTACGGTGTTAATTGAGTTCTTTGTACATTTTTAATTCACCACATTCTCCTCTCCCATCTTCTTCCTTCCAACTTCAGTCCTTTGTGTAATTCAACCAAATTTAAATGTCTTTATTGGCATCATTGTGAAGTAGAAAACAAGTCAACAGTAAACATAACATTCACAAAGTTAAACTTGATTATATTATTAGCTAGTTGCAAATAGTCTAAATATATATAGGTTAAGTATAAATCTAGGTTAAGTATATACACTCACCTAAAGGATTATTAGAAACACCATACCAATACTGTGTTTGACCCCCTTTCGCCTTAATTCTACGTGGCATTGATTCAACAAGGTGCTGAAAGCATTCTTTAGAAATGTTGGCCCATATTGATAGGATAGCATCTTGCAGTTGATGGAGATTTGTGGGATGCACATCCAGGGCACGAAGCTCCCGTTCCACCACATCCCAAAGATGCTCTATTGGGTTGAGATCTGGTGACTGTGGGGGCCATTTCAGTACAGTGAACTCATTGTCATGTTCAAGAAACCAATTTGAAATGATTCGAGCTTTGTGACATGGTGCATTATCCTGCTGGAAGTAGCCATCAGAGGATGGGTACATGGTGGTCATAAAGGGATGGACATGGTCAGAAACAATGCTCAGGTAGGCCGTGGCATTTAAACGATGCCCAATTGGCACTAAGGGGCCTAAAGTGTGCCAAGAAAACATCCCCCACACCATTACACCACCACCAGCAGCCTGCACAGTGGTAACAAGGCATGATGGATCCATGTTCTCAATTGTAGCCTCTTTTTCCTATTTGTAGTGGAGATGAGTGGTACCCGGTGGGGTCTTCTGCTGTTGTAGCCCATCCGCCTCAAGGTTGTGCATGTTGTGGCTTCACAAATGCAGGCTGGTCAAAGTTGCTCTTCTATCAGCTTGAATCAGTCGGCCCATTCTCCTCTGACCTCTAGCATCAACAAGGCATTTTCGCCCACAGGACTGCCATATACTGGATGTTTTTCCCTTTTCACACCATTCTTTGTAAACCCTAGAAATGGTTATGCGTGAAAATCCCAGTAACTGAGCAGATTGTGAAATACTCAGACCGGCCCGTCTGGCACCAACAACCATGCCATGCTCAAAATTGCTTAAATCACCTTTCTTTCCCATTCTGACATTCAGTTTGGAGTTCAGGAGATTGTCTTGACCAGGACCACACCCCTAAATGCATTGAAGCAACTGCCATGTGATTGGTTGATTAGATAATTGCATTAATGAGAAATTGAACAGGTGTTACTAATCATCCTTATATATATATATATATATATATAGGTTGTGTGTATTTATAGGTTGTGTATATTTATAGGTTATGTGTATATATAGGTTGTGTATATATATATATATATAGGTTGTGTATATATATATATATATAGGTTGTGTGTGTATATATATATATATATATATATATATATAGGTTGTGTGTATATATATATATATATATAGGTTGTGTGTGTGTATATATATATATATATATATATAGGTTGTGTGTATGTATATATATATAGGTTGTGTGTGTATATATATATATATATATATAGGTTGTGTATATATATATATATATGTTGTGTGTGTATATATATATATATATATATAGGTTGTGTGTGTATATATATATATATATAGGTTGTGTATATATATATATATATGTTGTGTGTGTATATATATATATATATAGGTTGTGTGTGTATATATATATATATATAGGTTGTGTATATATATATATGTTGTGTGTGTATATATATATATATATAGGTTGTGTATATATATATATATATGTTGTGTGTGTATATATATATATATAGGTTGTGTGTGTATATATATATATATATATAGGTTGTGTATATATATATATAGGTTGTGTTTTCCAGTGGGTTTGAGATCTGTTAGATGGCTGTTGGCATCCGTTCAACCATCCTGCCATTGTGGTGCAACACTGACTGATACAATAGGTGTTATCAAGACTGGATTGGTTATCAAATGCTTTCTTGGTCTCTCATGGCCTGCCCCTTTCATCTGTCTTCCCATCTGTCTACCTTCTCTGTGGGTGGGGGTAGGGTGGGACATATGGAGAGAGGAGGGTAGAGAGAGAGAAGAGAGAGAGAGAATGGGGGGTGCCAGGGAGGCCCAGTATGCCTAAGGCGTGTCACGTCTCCACAGTGAGGAAGTGCCTCGCCCACAGAACATCTGGCTGTAGACCAATGGTTCCCAAGCAGGGGTGCTAGGGCCTGTGGAGGTACTGGCCTTACCACAGAGACTGCACAGATCCTCAGGCAACTGTGAGTAACGTTCAGTTGGTGGTGAGGAAAACAGACCACTGGCTGATAGGAAGTAGAATGATGCATTACTGCTGACAGGGTGTGTGTGTATGTGTGTGTGTGTGTGTGTGTGTGTATAAGTGTGTGTGTGTGCATGTTTGTGTGTGTGTATAAGTGTGTGTGTGTGTGAATGTGGGCAACAGAGTGCATGTGTGTGTGTCTGTCTGTGGGTGCGTGTCTGTGTGTGTGTGTATAAGTGTGTGTGTGAATGTGGGCAACAGAGTGTGTGTGTGTGTGTCTGGGGCAGTATTGTTTTCCTGCACACCCTTCAATGCTGTTCCCCTCACCTCTTCTCTTCTTTCTCCTCTCCTCCTCTTCTCTCCACCCCCCCCTTCTCTCATTTCTCCTCCTCCCCTCATCTCCTCTTATCTCCTTTCCCCTTCTGCCTCCTCTTCTCTCCCCTCCTCCCCTCAACTCCTCTCTGTCTGGTAACAGATGGTGTGTGTCCGTGACATTCCATTATCAGTGACATCACTGATCAATAATTCACACACAGACCCAACAGACTGAAATACACACGCAGACATCATAAACTCACATACATACTCACGCTCTAATTCTTATGATACAGAATTTGGTTGTATATTTTCATTTATTTTATTGTAACTTTATTTAGTCAGGAAAAGTCCATAGGAAGCCAGTTCTCATTTCCTGTGATGATCAGGCAAAAGAGCCATTCGATTAATCAAGTATTATCTTCAGGTAGGAGCACTCAAATTTCATAACTATGCCTTTGTGTGTATGTGTGTGTGTGTGTCTGTCTGTCTGTCTGTCTGTGTGTGTTGTTTTGTATTCCTGAGTCAAGCGAGTACAGCTGTAGCTGTTGTTGCATGTAACAAGAGGCACCGGACAGGTGGTGTGTGTGTGTGTGTGTGTGTGTGTGTGTGTGTGTGTGTGTGTGTGACTGCCTGCACTCACCCCAGAGGGACTTTGCTATTCCTAGACTGTTGTCCAACAACAAACAGTATTACAGAACATCTGCCTGAACATCAATAGCACAGGTAACTACAACAAGGCTGTGAATGACCTGAGAGTTAAGACAGGAAGGGCCTTCTAAACCATCATAGAGAACAAAAAACACCCAAATCCAAGTCTACTCCAAGCAGTCATGGAGCCCCTCACTCTCAATAGTTGCCAGGTCTGTGGTCCACTTAACCAAAATAGTTATTTGGAGATCTTTGGAGTTCTGTCCATAAACCCAAACCGACCCCACAGAGCACCAGGCCAGCAACATAGTTATACCCAACCAAATCATGCACAAAAAAAAGAAGAGAAATTTAAAGAGAAAAATGTCTTGAAAAGTCATAAAAACATGATCCAGGGAGTGCTGGGATGCTGTCATAGACATGATGCTTTAATGAGAAGACAGGCTATTTGCACACTGTCAGCAAAATGAGGTGGAAATGGAGCTGCACCTCCTAATTCCTGCCCAACATAAGACCACATTAGAGCCACATTCCCAACAGGTCATACAGACCCACCAAGAAGTTCTAAGCAAATCAAACATTGTCTGTCAGGAGAAATACCTGGATCCACTTTCATGAGACAAAGGCAACAAATCGATCACGAGAACACAAACATGACTAATATCTATTTAATTTCCCCTTCATATTTCATTACACTTGTTACTATTTCAAAATGTGTTCAACTAATAACATTTGAAATTCTTTTTTGTTTGTTCCTTCCTGGCACAGATGCAAAACCCTCTTCCTCAGTTGGAGCACAGTCATCTGTTGGTAGTTATCCCTCACCTGTGTTCCTCATCACTGTTCCTATGTGAGTTCCTTCTTCCCTACTGCAGGTTGTCATCATTATTTGGTTGCCGTGCCACTGTAACATTGTTTCTGTTTTTCGTGTGGAGTTTCTGCTTTTGTCATATCTTAGTTATTTTATTAAAAGTCCTCCTTTCTCCCTGCCTCTGGGCTCTGGCCTGCAGTGTTACAATCTTTTAAATAAAACCGTTTATCCAGTTTAACCATTTTCCAGTTGCTTTGGCGATGTAAACACGTTTCCCAAGCTTTTTAAACTGATTTGAATTGAAAGATGTGGGGTGGGGGGGGTAAAGAATGGTTTGATGAGTCATTACGCTGGCTGGGACCCTCCCCTCGACACTAAACAGATGTGACCAGTCATTCATTATTTAACAGCCCCCAAGGCTCTTGAGGACCATGTGTCTGTGTTTGTGGGTACGGGTCTGGTTGTTATTTGGTGCAACATCCATCGAGCCTATCAGAGGCCAGGGTGAAGCATCCATCTAGCCTATCAGAGGCCAGGGTGAAGCGTCCGTCTAGCCTATCAGAGGCCAGGGTAAAGCGTCGGTCTAGCCTATCAGAGGCCAGGGTGAAGCATCCATCTAGCCTATCAGAGGCCAGGGTGAAGCGTCCGTCTAGCCTATCAGAGGCCAGGGTAAAGCGTCGGTCTAGCCTATCAGAGGCCAGGGTGAAGCGTCCGTCTAGCCTATCAGAGGCCAGGGTGAAGCGTCCGTCTAGCCTATCAGAGGCCAGGGTGAAGCGTCCGTCTAGCCTATCAGAGGCCAGGGTAAAGCGTCCGTCTAGCCTATCAGAGGCCAGGGTAAAGCGTCGGTCTAGCCTATCAGAGGCCAGGGTGAAGCGTCCGTCTAGCCTATCAGAGGCCAGGGTGAAGCGTCGGTCTAGCCTATCAGAGGCCAGGGTGAAGCGTCTGTCTAGCCTATCAGAGGGCAGAGTAGAGATATTGTTAAATGGATTTATCTGTCACATCCTCAGTCAGAAACTAACAGATGTTTACATTTTACAATTTAATTTAAGTTTCAGTACTTTACCGGAAGCTCTTATCCAGAGTGAGTTATAGTTGCGTTAAACGTAAGACATCTTTAGTCAATTAAGAAGCTTTCCACAAAATCAGGGCAAAAAGTAAGAAAAATTATACAATTTTATTTATAACTATAACATGAGGTAAAATTAGCCAAGATCAGAAGGCCTTGTTAGGAGAGTTCAGGAAACACAGGGTGGTTCTGGTGTTTCTTCTGTGAGGAAGTTCACAATATAACGCAATGAGGGCCTGGACTTCATCCACTGACCAGTGGAATGACATCGACATGATGCTTAATTCAGTTTTTTTATGTATTTTAAGAAAAAACATCTTCTGCAATACCAACAAGATAAAGAATTACAAATGGTGGACTCGTCTAGATTTAAAGGTCCACACGACTAGCACAACATCCAGCGTTTTCACCTTATGTCACACGCCAACCCAGCCCTAAGCCCTGAAGTCCGGCGCTCGGCCCCAGGCTACTCATCCATGGCTGACTGTCACCGGTCCGTGTCAATGGAAACAGACACATTTCTGGTCTTCAGGGTAAAACACCAGTGTTTGGCACCAGTGGAAACGAGGCATTAGACTCCATTTACGTGACTGGTTCATGGTGTCATTCCTATTTCTGACCAGTAGATGGAGCTGCATATCTCTTTCAGTCTCCCAACCAGAGTGGTTTGGACAACAGACAGGCATGTCAGCGAACAGTCAGGTAGACTGAAAGGCATCTAGATGGACAGACAGGTAGACAGAGAGACAGGCAGGTATATAGACAAACAGAAACATAAAGACAGGTAGACAGAGAGACAGACAGGCAGACAGACAGGCAGGCCGACAGGCAGATTTACTTGAGAAAGCATTACTTGACTTGAGACTTGGGAACTGTTTCAAAATAAAAGAGACCAGGAGAGGAAGGAGGTGTTTAGACATACAGGATGTGATGTCATACATATACTGTCAGACAGGAAGCAGAATGTATACAGTTATCTGTGATCCATTTGTCTGCAGTCAGCACAGCCACACACACAAACACACAGAAACACAATAACATAGTGGAGACAAAATAGATCCATACAGCATTGACCTTCACAGAGAGGAGGATCACGTTACTATCCCTGTTTCTATCTTCCACTCTTTCCCTTACTCTGTCCATCTTTCTGTCTCTATCTCTTTCTGTCTTTCTCTACCAATCTATCAGGCATTTTTAAATGTTCAAATTATGAATAACTATGTAGAAAAACAAACACACAGGCACACAAACACAGCCTCTAGTATTTCATCCCTGCCTTTTCTACCTCTTATTACAAACATCTGAAATCCTGCACAGTTGGAAAGCCGCTGTACTCAACAGCTTATGCTATGACATAGCTTCAGTAACATCCAATAATCTTTCTTTGACTTCCACCAATTCAACAAAAGGCATCATTTTCATTCGGAAGATGCCTCAACTCCTATACAGATGGAGTATGTCAACTCCTATACAGTTTGAGTATGTCAACTCCTATACAGTTTGAGTATGTCAACTCCTATACAGATGGAGTATGTCAACTCCTAAACAGATGGAGTCAACTCCTATATAGTTCGAGCACGTCAACTCCTATACAGTTGCAGTATGTCAACTCCTAAACAGATGGAGTCAACTCCTATACAGTTTGAGTATGTCAACTCCTATATAGTTCGAGCATGTCAACTCCTATACAGTTGCAGTATGTCAACTCCTAAACAGATGGAGTCAACTCCTATAGAGTTGCAGTATGTCAACTCCTAAACAGATGGAGTCAACTCCTATACAGATGGAGTCAACTCCTATATAGTTCGAGCATGTCAACTCCTATACAGTTGCAGTATGTCAACTCCTAAACAGATGGAGTCAACTCCTATACAGTTTGAGTATATCAACTCTTATACAGATGGAGTATGTCAACTCCTATACAGTTTGAGTATGTCAACTCCTATACAGTTGCAGTATGTCAACTCCTAAACAGATGGAGTCAACTCCTGTACAGTTGGAGTATGTCAACTCCTGTACAGTTGGAGTATGTCAACTACTATACAGTCGGAGTATGTCAACTCCTATACAGATGGAGTATGTCAACTACTATACAGATGGAGTATGTCAACTACTATACAGTCGGAGTATGTCAACTCCTATACAGATGGAGTATGTCAAGTACTATACAGTCGGAGTATGTCAACTCCTATACAGATGGAGTATGTCAACTACTATACAGTCGGAGTATGTCAACTCCTATACAGATGGAGTATGTCAACTACTATACAGTATGTCAACTTTTATACAGTTGGAGTATGTCAACTTTAATACAGTTGGAGTTAACTCCTATACTGTTGGAGTATGTCAACTTCTATATAGTTGGATTATGTCAACTCCTATACAGTTGGAGTCAACTCCTATACAGTTAGTGGGTCAACTCCTACACAGTTGGAGTACGTCAACTTCTTTACATATCTTGGTATCTGGCATGACTGCTCACTCTCATTCAATACCCATACCACCTTCAGACTGAAGTAAATGTGGTGTCTTCAGACTCACTGGTGCCAGCATATCTGCAAGTCCCTTTTATCTCATTCTGGTAACTCCAAAAGCCATTGGCGGCAGATCCTTGAAATGAATGTTAGCTAAAGGAATTATGGCTAACAAATTGCAGTAGACTCTCAAGCTTTATACATTCGTCACACCTAAAATGAATGAAGTTGCATTCTGATAAATGCACTTGCTCTGCAGCCCCTCCCTCTGTGTAGGCGTCTGACTGCATATAGTGGTGTTTGATAATTATGGACCTTTCCATTGTAAATGAACAGTTGTAGCCAAAAGCATCGGCACCTGTGCAATTTATTCCAATAATGCCCCATTTCTTCTACAATATGTAGTGTAGAATCTGAGCATTAACAATTACAATATGAATGTACGTTTCATTGGAAGTGAATGTGCCTAGATAATGAGAACAACAGAAACCTCTCTGTTTAGAAGACCAGGTCCGTAACCTCATGAACAAGACTTTCTAATGCTGCAATAAATAATATACTTTCTCTCTCCCTTGACAAACGGGTATGCTAATTATTACAACCACTATACGAAACGGCCGATTTCTAACAGTAGAAATAAAAAAATCTTAGTTTATTCTGCAAAGAAATCCTAAAATGGCCCAAACAAGTTGTAGTAGTAGTAGAAGTAGTTAGAAATCATTTTGATTTTAAGCAGGGGATTCTCTTTTACTTTGGAATTGAACTCATCTGTGGTGCTTTGTGGGTTCCTGCAATATGAAAATATCTCACTCAACCAGTTTGAATAGAGAGAATTATTATATTTCCTGGTATGTGTCTCTGTCTGTGCTAAAATTAGCATGGAAAAAATAAAAAAACACCAGTGTTCTTCAAAAGGACCCAGATTGTTCGAATGGAAAACACCTTCAATAACTGCCACACAAAGTCAAGCCAACGTTCAGGCACAAGGTGCAACTATTTTAACATGCGACCATCTTTTGCCAACTCAGTGGAAGTTGGTTGTCTGGTAGGAGACCCACTGCTGAGAGGGAGACTTAAGAAAGCCTGACTGCAGTTTGCCCAAACACGTCTGAAAATGCCACAATGCTTCAGGGACAATCTCCTGTGGACAGATGTGACCACGTTAGAGCCCACCATCTCTGTTTCTGTAAACACCACCTCTGTGTTTACGGAAAACAAAATGAAGCTTCAAAGAAAATAACACTTTTCCCACGGTCAAACATAGAGGAGGTTCAGTAAAGAACACCTCTCCCACAGTCAAACATAGAGGAGGTTCAGTAAAGAACACCTCTCCCACAGTCAAACATAGAGGAGGTTCAGTAAAGAACACCTCTCCCACAGTCAAACATAGAGGAGGTTCAGTAAAGAACACCTCTCCCACAGTCAAACATAGAGGAGGTTCAGTAAAGAACACCTCTCCCACAGTCAAACATAGAGGAGGTTCAGTAAAGAACACCTCCCCCACAATCAAACATGGAGGAGGTTCATTGAGGTTTTGGCGTTGCTTTGCTCCCCCAAAACATATTACTGGATGCCTTAAACATGTGCATGGCATTATGAAATCATGAGAATACCAAGACATTTTGGAGTGCCATGTTGAACCCAGTGTCAGGAAGCTCTGTCTCCATCAAAGGTCATAGGTCTTCCAGCAAGAGAATGACCCAGACCCACTTCAGAAACCACCCAGGAATGTGTGGAGATAAAACTCTGGAGCAATAAGTCCGGATTGAAAACTTAAATCCTTAATCCCATCGAAAACCTGTGGAAAGATCTGAAAACAGCAGTTAAAACAAATCTGGTCATTAAGCCAAATCTGGAAGAACAGGAGCAGTTTGTAGAAGCTAAACTGTGAGGTCAGGGGTGCAGGAAGATCCTCCATCTTTATGGGATGCAATTTGATTGCAGTTATTTTGGCCAAAGGCTGTGCTACCAAATATGTCGTCCTGGGTTTCAATAATTGTTTCAATGCCTTTTCTGATTTAAAAGGATATATTTGGTTCTAAATGAAATACGAAGTTTTGGAATATCAGCAATGGAATTAGCAATTTTGTAGACCCAATACATTGGTAAATGTCAGTGTTTTGTGACCGTGTAAGTGACTGTATTTAGAGAAAGTGCATGGATGCCAATATGTTTGCCCTCAAATATAGTTTTTATTTGTGGTTTTATTGGGGTTTTGTGTTTTGTCCCGTGTTCTTGAAATTAAATTATTTGGCCTGGTCATCAATAAAAATTAGAACTGGCTGTTAATTTAGTTGATTGAACAACAGTTACAAAAATGCATAATGTATGAGTCTACACACAAAACACATTACAAAACACATTCAGGAAGTTCTATAAGTATGAATGATGAGGGAAAAGGAAGAGATAAATATTGGTTGTGTTCTCTACTGTTTCCATCCACCAGTATGAATGATGAGGCAAAATGAAGAGATAAATATTGATTGTGTTCACAGTGCTGTTTCCATCCTTCGGTTTCCCTTTCCCCCTGGTGACCGGTCAAGAATGTTGCTGATGTGAATGCACGTTGCGATATTTCGCCTGACAAACACTGGACCGTGTCAATATATAATGCATTTTGAAATTCCTAGTGGGTCATTGGCAGGAGGTTAGGAAATGGAGCTCTGTTTGCACCTCATTTTGTGGACAGTGTTCACATTGTGAGGGCCAGGTTTCTTCTTGGTGGCCACTCTTAACAAGGCTGAGTCTTGTCTTCATTAATTAATGTAGAATATTTGTGTTTCATTGAGTTGATTCTTCTACAGACCCTCTAACTATAAACATAACCCCAAACATTGCATAATTCCTTAAACTAATCCTAACCATTACCTAACTCCTAAACCTAACCCCACCATTAACCAACCCTAATGATTACCTAACCCCTACCTCTAACCATTACCTAACTCTTAAACCTAACCCTAACCATTAACCAACCATAATGATTACCTAACCACTACCCCTAACCATTACCTAACTCTTAAACCTAACCCTAACCATTAACCAACCCTAATGATTACCTAACCCCTACCACTAACCATTACCTAACTCTTAAACCTAACCCTAACCATTAACCAACCATAATGATTACCTAACCCCTACCCCTAACCATTACCTAACCCCTAAACCTAACCCTAACCATTAAATTACTCCTAAACCTAACCCTAACCATTACTTAACTCCTAAACCTAACCAAAACGTTAACTAACCCTAACAATTACCTAACCCATAAACCTAATCCCAACCATTACCTAACCATTACCTAACCCCTAAACCTAATCCCAACCATCATCTAACCATTGCCTAACCTCTAAACCTAATCCCAACCATCACCTAACCATTGCCTAACCTCTAAACCTAACCTGTAAACCTACAAAAGCATTTTTCAAGAGTCAAGAGTTTTCATCATGTTTTATCTGTTCATGTAAAATAAAACAGGACTTTTTGTTGCATGAAATACAGAAGCAGGTACACATACACACACATACATAAAGACACACACATACACACACATACATAAAGACACACACACACACACACACATACATAAAGACACACACACACCCATACACACACTGCAGTGCTGATGTTTTTAACACAGGGAAACATGATAGGCTTTGACTGTTGATTCTGGCTCAAGCTGCTTTCCTGTCACCATGACGATGTGTGTGTTGAGTAGCCCCTAAACATACAGAGACCTCCTGCCCTGTGAGGTTGGGGAGGACAGAGGAGAAGAAGGAGAACTATAGCTGTTACCACAAACACTACTGATGTGTTCTAGCGTGTCTGGACAACATGCTGGGACAGTTTAACTGAGACTAGTGTAACCACAGCTATTTCTCCAAGATTAATTTAACCCGACCAGTTGCACCAAAACAAGTTTAAACAGACCAGTTACCAAGATCACTGGTTTCAGCAGGACATGTTTTATCTTTCTCCCTCCCTCTCTTTTTCTGTCTCCATATCTCTCCATTCATTCTCCATCTCTTCACAGCCCTCTCGAATTGATGGGTGAAATTCACCACTGCGCTCTCCAGATTGGCTGGGACAGACTCTGGGACATCCAGATTGGTCGTCTGGCTGTGAGGGCTGTTATGATTGGTTTTCCTGCAGAGAGGTCATCCCAGACAGACGTCTGACCGGTGGGCGGTGTGTGTGGCGGTGTGTGTGGCGGTGTGTGTGTGTATTCTGACGCATTGCTGCAGTGCCCTCCATGCAAATAGCTGTGCAACGCTATTTCACCTCTTAGACACACATATGGAAGCATTCAAGCATGAATGTATAAGGGTGTGTGTGTGTAAACTGTAATGACATTATGGAACAGTTGTAATATGTGTTCAGATTATTATTACTGTTCTCCTCTGTTCAGACCCGGCATATTAGCACTCTGTCTCCATGACAACCAGCAAATCCTCCACCACCACCAGCTCCGCAACAAAGATACCACAGCCCCCTTTACACACACACACACACACACACACACACTGAGAGAACCAGACCGCCAGTCTCTTTAGCAGGAAGTTAGTACAGAGGTGTGGAAGCATCTAACATTTGTTAACTATCTGCTGGTCACCTCCACAAGCCATCACCACAAGGAGAGCAGAGAGTGAGAGGTGAAACTGGGAGAGGGAATGACATAAATAATGTTTTGTGCAAGAAACAGAGGGACAGTGTTTCATTTCTAATAATAGAACCACTGTGTAGTAGGGGAAATGGAGAGGGAAGAGGAAAAGAGGGAGAAACGAGGTGTGGAATAGGAGTGGCAAGAGAGGAGAAGAGAGGAGAGGAAGAAAATAAGGGGAGGAAAGTGCCTCCCAGTAACAGCTAGTCCTAAAGAAGTGTGCAGGGTTTTGATCCAGCCCTGTCCCAACATCTGGTTCAATCATCTCGTCAGATCGCCCCTGGCTCAATCATCTGGTCAGCTCACCCCTGGTTTGATCATCAGGTCAGCTCACCCCTGGTTCGGTCATCTGGTCCGCTCACCCCTGGTTCGATCATCAGGTCAACTCGACCATGGTTCTGTCATCTGGTCAGCTCACCCCTGGTTCTGTCATCTGGTCAGCTCACCCCTGGTTCTGTCATCTGGTCAGCTCACCCCTGGTTCTGTCATCTGGTCAGCTCACCCCTGGTTCTGTCATCTGGTCAGCTCACCCCTGGTTCTGTCATCTGGTCAGCTCGCCCCTGGTTCGATCAGCTGAGATGTGTGGGTGTCATGTTGTAGCTTCACCTTGTTACAGTAAAACTATTTATATCTTGTTAGGATACAGAAGGTAACATCACAGACTATTGTATTGCAGATTCCACCATGAAAAGCAAATAAAAAAGGAATAAAAATACTAAATATTTGGGGGCTTTATGGTATGGTCGAATTATTCTACATGTGTGTTTGTGTATGAGTTAGTTTGCCCAGTTCAGAGTCAGAGTAGGTGGTCAGGCAGGTCAAGAGTTCAGTAATATGTCTCTGACCCTCCTAGTGTGAGACTATGGTTCGGTCCAGTCTGTACCTGATGGTCTCTGAACCTGTTATTATGAGACTATGGTTCGGTCCAGTCCGTACCTGATGGTCTCTGAACCTGTTATTATGAGACTATGGTTCGGTCCAGTCCGTACCTGATGGTCTTTGACCATGTTATTATGAGACTATGGTTCGGTCCAGTCCGCAACAATACTCATTTTACAGGATGTCATGCCATTGCAGCAGGGCCAGATTTCATTATTTGCTTCAGGCAGTTGAGTGGCTGATGTGGTCTCTCTCGATAACACTGACGGTCTGTGAGAAGTCCTCTGGTATGTAAACGTTGAGGACTCTGTACTCCGGCCCTGTGGATGAGGATTAGCGTGTGTTCCCTCCCTCGTCTGTCTCCTGAAGACAACAGTCGCCCTCTTTGTTTCTCGTTGACGGTGTGTTGGAACCACCACACTAGTTTGCGTACCTCTTGCACACAGGCTGACTCACTGTTGATGGTAATCAGGCCTCCAGCTGTTGTGTGGTTGGGATGACTGCTGAGATGAGGTGCTGTCATGCAGGATGTAAAGCAGAGGGATCAATCACAAGTGGTGTGTTCTCAGAGGGGCGTGGCTTGAGTAACAAGGCGTGTGCTTTTCGGGGGCTTGAGCATTGCTACCAGAAGTGTAATTTGGGATTCAGTCTCCTTCTGTCCTGTTCCCCCTAAAACCGGAAGTTCTGTTAGTTGGGGACCCCGCGGAGGGTGGTGATGACATGAAGGGGGGTTGTGATAGTAGAGCATCATGGTTAGTGTCAGGGGTTAGAATCAAACTCACACATGACCTTGTTTACACTGATATCAATCACTCCTTTGTGTTTGCATGCGTGTAGACAGTTTCTGTCTGTGTGCTCGTGTGTGTGCATGTGTATTGAGTTTGTTGTGTGTGTGTGTGTGTGTGTGTTTGTGTGTGTGTTGAATGCATGCCAGTGTTCTGACTTTGGTCTTTTTGTTTGTAGAACTGGGCCTTCCTGCCCTCTCATGTGCTTTAGTCATGAATAGTGGTTCTGTCTCACAAACACACACACATTACCACATTACCGCCAACACTCACCCACCCACACACACACTCACACACACACACACATACACACATACATAACCACACACCAAAACATTACCACTAACAAACACACACTTAAACACCAACACACACACATACACCAACACACACACAGAAACACAAACACCAACACACACACATAAACACACACACATACACCAACACACACACACACATACACCAACACACACACAGAAACACAAACACAGAGAGTTAATAATGATGGGCGATGCTCTCAGATGGTTGATGCAGCTTGTTGATCCACAAACACAGTAAAACTGTAACACAGTCAAACTGACTAGTATGTTCATCAAAAGGAGATAAGATAGTAGTTGTGTGTGTGTCTGTGTGTGTGTGTGTAGGTGTGTGTCTGTGTGTGTGTGACTGACTGCATCTCCCTGTTCTGTCCCTCCTTCTACTTGGTGTCAAGCTTGACTGATAGGAGTATTTAACTCTGTTATTTGTGGGGAGGAGAGGGGGAGAGGAGGAGATAGAGGAGGGGGTAGGAGGTTATAGAGGAGGGTATAAGAGAAGAGGAGTGGAGTGGGAAAGAGGGTTACAGAGAAGGGTATGAGAGGAGAGAAGAGGGGAGGAGTGGGGGAGAGGTGGAGATGTGTAGAGGGTTGTAGAGGACAGTATGAAAGGAGAGAAGAGGAGAGGAGAGGAGAGGGGGAGGGGAGGAGAATGGGAAGGGGGGAGGAGGAGAGGAAGGGGGCGACTACAGGTTTTAAAGCACCCCGAGTTCTGTCCGGAGGGGCGTGTCAGAAGGACTGTCGTCACCAATCAGTATAAAATCTGCAGCTGTGGCGGGGAGCGTGCGCTGAGAGAGAGCACAGAGGACTGGCGCGCACTCGCATACACCACATTCTCTATCTTTCCCTCCTCCTCTCTTGCTCCCAAACAAAGAGAAGCACGCGAGGCAGCAGAGCAGAGCGCATCTATCTCACCCCAAACCGATAGCGAGCCAGCACGGATTCTTTCTCACGTAGACACTCCTATCCCGGATCGGTCGGAACCAAGATATCCATAGTTCCATCATGTCTAGCAACGGCGCCAGTAACGGAACCAGCGACATGCTGCAGATCCAGTTCGGTTTGATCAACTGCGGGAATAAATACTTAACGGCTGAAACGTTTGGTTTTAAAATCAATGCCTCGGCTACGAGTCTTAAGAAGAAGCAGATTTGGACTTTGGAGCAAAGCGGAGACGATTCTAACGGGAACGTGTTCTGTCTTAAGAGTCACCTCGGTCGGTACATAGCAGCGGATAAAGACGGGAACGTTACCGGGGATAGTGAGAATGCTGGACCCGAAACCCGTTTCATCATTACTGCTCACGACGATGGGAGATGGTCATTGCAGGTTTGTTGTGTGTGTGTGTGTGTGTGTGTGTGTGTGTGTGTGTGTGTGTGTGTGTGTGTGTGTGTGTGTGTGTGTGTGTGTGTGTGTGTGTGTGTGTGTGTGTGTGTGTGTGTGTGTGTGTGTGTGTGTGTGTATCAGAGACAGGGTGTGTTTAGCTTACAGTAAATTCATTGTGTTTTTTTTTTGTGTGTGTGTGTATAATAGACTTTGTGATTCTCTTTGCAGTCCGAGGTCCATGGCAGATATCTCGGAGGAACAGAGGATAGAATTAGCTGCTTTGCTCAGGTTTGTGTGTGTGTGTGTGTGTGTGTGTCCCCCAAATGGAGTGTCCCCCAAATGGAGTGTCCCCCAAATGGAGTGTGTCCCAAATGGAGTGTGTACTAATGTAATTGTGTTTCTCACCAGACTGCGTCTGTAGCTGAGAAATGGAGTGTTCACATTGCCATGCACCCTCAGGTAATATGCTCATGTACAAACACCCCTGACCCTTGACCACTAATTCCTGACCACTAACTCCTGACCTCTGACCCCGCTAGGTCAACATCTTCAGTGTGACCAGGAAGCGCTACGCCCACCTGTCGTCCAAGGTGGATGAGATCGCCATTGACCGTGATGTGCCGTGGGGCGTGGACTCCCTGATCACACTCGTGTTCAAGGACCAGCGCTACCACCTCCAGACCTCCGACAACCGCTTCCTGAAAAACGACGGCAGCCTGGAAGCCACGCCCGACAAGACCACCGGTTACACCCTGGAGTTCCGCTCCGGCAAGGTGGCTTTCCGGGACTGTTCGGGACGCTACCTGGCGCCATCAGGGCCGAGCGGGACCATGAAGAGCGGGAAGAGCAGCCGCGTGGGGAAGGATGAGCTGTTCTCCATGGAGCAGAGTCACCCTCAGGTGGTTCTCACCGCGGCCAACGACAGGAACGTCTCCACCAGGCAAGGTAGGACCAACGGAACCGTAAACGTGTCTGTCTGTCTGTGTGTGTGTTGTGGTAGCCTGCTAGTACAGATGTTGACTCTGTTTAATAGAGATGAATAGAGTGTTGTTTGGGGCAGGGGGAGGGGCACTGGTGGGGTCAGCTAAAACGATGGAATGTGCGTGTGACGTACCATCGTTCACATCATGAACGACATGACAGCAGAGAACTGACACACGCACGACATGCATTCGTTCAACACATAAATGCCACACACAGTCATGTTTAGAGTGTGTGTGTGTGTGTGTGTTCTGCCTTTATTTGCTGCAGCTGAAAGGGTCACATTCCCGGAGTTGTATGTGCCCCGACCACCCAACAGAAATCCAATTAGCTGTCGTTGCTTTATTTCGGTCTGCGATTCGTTGTTGGGTGACGTGAAAATGGAAGGTGCTGTGGGATAACAGACATCAGTGATAGCATCATCTCTAACCAGGGCATTAAAGCACATTACGGGTTTGCTACATGTAGCTTTACACACATTCTGGGTTCTGGCTCTTGCACAGACATCTGGGGCCAATCAGAAGGAGCCGACTGTTACTAATGAGTGGTTCAGTTGACTTCGCCACTTAGCTCGGTCCTCTGAGAAGTTCGGACCCAGACTACTGGCAGAGTGTATCGTTCAAGGACGTGGCATGGTGTTTAGCCGGAGCTGGGAGTTTGGGTTGCCAGGCAACCAGCCCTCAGGCTTAAGAACACCGTGGTAACCCATCTTTGGAGACGAACACCACAGTGACATCAGCAATATACTGGTCTGTACTCGACGATCGGGCAGCTCCAGTCCTGAAGTCCTTGACTATAGTCTGGGCTTTGATGTTTCGCCAAGAGGCGTGGATAATGAAGGGGTTTTGTCCTGTGTCTTAAAGGCAAAACCCAACACTGTTTGGATATACCCATTTTGAATTGAGCAAATCATAAAATTTCATTGGACATTAAACTAGTTTAGCAGTGTAAATACTGCAGTTTATGTAGTATTTATAAAGGAATAATTTGCTTGCACCTTGTGAAATTTAGGGGCAACAGCACATTCAAACCAACTTTGTCCTGATATCAGCTGACCAGCTTGCAAAAGCAGTAAAAGCAATGTATTTTATATACAGTGGGGAGAACAAGTATTTGATACACTGCCGATTTTGCAGGATTTCCCACTTACAAAACACGTAGAAGTCTGTCATTTTTATCATAGGTACTCTTCAACTGTGAGTGATGGAATCTAAAACAAAAATCCAGAAAATCACTTTGTATGATTAAGTAATTAATTAGCATTTTATTGCATGACATAAGTATTTGATACATCAGAAAAGCAGAACTTAATATTTGGTACAGAAACCTTGGTTTGCAATTACAGCGATCATATGTTTCCTGTAGTTCTTGACCAGGTTTGCACACACTGCAGCAGGGATTTTGGCTGCTTTCTAGATCCTTCAGGTTTCGGGGCTGTCGCTGGGCAATACAGACTTTCAGCTCCATCCAAAGATTTTCTATTGGGTTCAGGTCTTGAGACTGGCTAGGTCACTCCAGGACCTTGAGATGCTTCTTATGGAGCCACTCCTTAGTTGCCCTGGCTGTGTGTTTCGGGTCGTTGTAATGCTGGAAGACCCAGCCACGACCCATCTTCAATGCTCTTACTGAGGAAAGAAGGTTGTTGGCCGAGATCTCGCGATACATGGCCCCATCCATCCTCCCCTCAATACGGTTCAGTCATCCTGTCCCCTTTGCAGAAAAGCATCCCTAAAGAATGATGTTTCCACCTCCATGCTTCACGGTTGGGATGGTGTTCTTGGGGTTGTACTCATCCTTCTTCCTCCAAACACGGCGAGTGGAGTTTAGACCAAAAAGCTCTATTTTTGTTTCATCAGACCACATGACCTTCTCCCATTCCTCCTCTGGATCATCCAAACGGTCATTGACAAACTTCAGACGGGTCTGGACATGAGCTGGCTTGAGCAGGGGGACCTTGCATGCCCTGCAGGATTTTAATCCATGACGGCATAGTGTGTTACTAATGGTTTTCTTTGAGACTGTGGTCCCAGCTCTCTTCAGGTCATTGACCAGGTCCTGCCGTGTGGTTCTGGGCTGATCCCTCACCTTCCTCATGATATTGATGCCCCACGAGGTGAGATCTTGCATGGAGCCCCAGACCGAGGGAGATTGACCGTCAACTTGAACTTCTTCCATTTTCTAATTATTGCTCCAACAGTTGTTGCCTTCTCACCAAGCTGCTTGCCTATTGTCCTGTAGCCCATCCCAGCTTTGTGCAGGTCTACAATTACAATATCCCTGATGACCTTACACAGCTCTCTGGTCTTGGCCATTGTGGAGAGGTTGGAGTCTGAGTGTGTGGACAGGTGTCTTTTTTACAGGTAACAAGTTCAAACAGGTGCAGTTAATACAGGTAATGAGTGGAGAACAGGAGGGCTTCTTAAAGAAAAACAGGTCTGTGAGAGCCGGAATTCTTACTGGTTGGTAGGTGATCAAATACTTATGTCATGCAATAAAATGCAAATTAATTATTAAAAAAATCATACAATGTGATTTTCTGGATTTTTTTACAGACCTCTACATGCTTTATAAGTAGGAAGACCTGCAAAATCAGCAGGTTATCAAATACTTGTTCTCCCCACTGTAGATGTACATGGCACAGTGATTGTTTTCTCGATTTTTCGTGTAGAATTTTAGCAACCTGTAGATAACATGGATTCTTTCTTGCTTGTCTGCCGTTGCTTTGAGAGATGATTGGATGTCTTCGTGACATGATAGAGTGTGTAAATGTTGTAAAACATTATTATTCCACTATTACTGCAGATATACCATAATATGCTTGTTGTAGACCAGAGCAATGTAATTGGATAAGTTAGGCAGCCAGTACATCCTCACCTTGCTCTAAGCATAAATAACAAACTGCTAATACATACGAACAAATATGAATATTTATATAGCTACACATACAAAATAGCTTGCAATGAATTATGGCAACAAACCAGGAAGCTGTTTGCTAAAGTGTGGGGGTGTTGCTATGCAAATGCTGTTTTTATGGATGCTAATGAAAAACTCTGGGCCGGCTAGCATTATTCAGGCTTGGAGGAAGAAAGGTGCTGCTTAAGTGGGGTGGCAGGGTGACCTTGTAGTTTGAGCGTCAGACCAAAAGGTGCAAGGGGGAAGTTGTTCAGTCCTTGACCATGGCAATTATGTATAATTGCACCCAGGTTTGTTACTGCAAAAGAGGCGGAGCTTGTTTGTGCGCAGGAAGCCTCCACAGGGAGAGAAGACCTGAAGTTAACAATAGAACTGACATGACAAACACCATGTGTGTTTAAAAATGTTGCAGTTTAATTAAGTCTATAGCCCTTGGTTGTCATTTCAGCTTTTTTTTTTAAGGGAGGACAGCACTCCCTTAAAAAAGAAAATGGTATAATGACTTTTTGCCAGGCTTTGATTCATCCTGACAGGAAGTGGAAGGGCGACTGAAGTGGCGGCGGGGGGGGGGTTGAACCCTGTTCTGTTTAATAACATGATGACCTATATACCAGCCATCATAGACTAGGGCCCAGTCATCTTCGTCAGCTCCTGTTCCGCTGATGGCCGGTGGTGTTTCAGCTTCTATGCGGGGGGGGGGGGGTCCCTGGTAGTCAGGCAGCCCCCCTGTCCCCCCACCCCCCTGTCCCCCCAGTCCTCAGTCCTCCTGGCACACTGAGGGTGTGGAGAGCACGTCTCGCCTCTGAGCTCTGCCACGGTACGCTGTCACAAAATGGAGTCTGTTGGAAGTTCTTGTTGGGGTTGCCGGAAAGAAACATGATAATGTGCGATGCCTGATTTTTGTCTGCTGGTGATTCAGCTCGGTCTGTTCGGCAGCTGCCGTGCTGCTGTTAGTCTGGCTGTGAACCAAGGCAGTGACTGCCACATGCACAGCCAAGCGGATTCAGAGAGGAAGCCTCAAACCTGGGCTGGTTTAGCTACAGAAAAGCCAGTCTGTCTCTCTGTGGGGAGGTGTTGCTACATATTCTGAATGGATTAACGCTTAACAGGCTGTGTGCTTGTTGTCTCATCCTGGGGTTAGGGGCTCGCTGTCATACATTAACAGAAGCAGTCATGAATTCTCGAAGGGTTTCTTCAAGAGCCTTTTGGCATGGGAAATGTCTGTTTACTGCACCAAAATAAGTGGACAATTAAGTAAAAAAAACGTAAAAATTGCCGAGGTATATTTCAAATGTTATAATAGCTGTGTACAGTAACAATTGAAGTGTAAATACCTGGGAAAATAGATTAATATTTTCAGTTTCACATTTTTGAGCTCCTCCCTCTCCTTTGATTAGAGGACTAGGAGGTAAGGGGGTGGGCAGGGCTTCTCCTCCCTCTCTGATTGCAGGACAAGGAAGGTTAGGGGTGGGGTTGGGCTGCTCCCTCGCTCATTGCAGGACTAGGGGGTGTGGCCAGGCTGCTCCTCCCACTCTGACTGCAGGACAGGGAGGTTAGGGGGTGTGGCCTGGCTGCTCCTCCCACCCTGACTGCAGGAAATGGAGGTTAGGGGGTGTGGCCTGGCTGCTCCTCCCACTCTGACCTCAGGACAGGGAGGTTAGGGTGTGGTTGAGCTTCCTGGAAGCCCTTGTAGCTTGTCTCTGTGACGGTCACTAGCTGCTGTTAGAACATATGTATGTATATATGTGTGTGTGTGTGTACAGAACAAAGACATCTCACTCCCTGTACGCCCCAGCTGCTAGCTTCCCCTGCCAAGCCTGCTGAACAATACACACACACCGAGAGACACCATTCCAGAGACACGGTTTCCTAGTAACCCCATGGCAACAGGCTAGAGTGTAGATCTGTAGGGTTCCCGTCCCGCAGGGCCGCGGTGTAGGGTTCCCGTCCCGCAGGGCCGCGGTGTAGGGTTCCCGTCCCGCAGGGCCGCGGTGTAGGGTTCCCGTCCCGCAGGGCCGCAGTGTAGGGTTCCCGTCCCGCAGGGCCGCGGTGTAGGGTTCCCTGGCCGCGGTGTAGGGTTCCCGTCCCGCAGGGCCGCGGTGTAGGGTTCCCTGGCCGCGGTGTAGGGTTCCCGTCCCGCAGGGCCGCGGTGTAGGGTTCCCTGGCCGCGGTGTAGGGTTCCCTGGTTCCTGTCCCGCAGGGCCGCGGTGTAGGGAGTTATCCATAAACCTTGAAGGTCGTAAAAATGCGAAATTCTAGGGTTTTCTGAAAGTCATCAGCCCTATCGCGGAACAGTGGTGTGAGAAGGGGGTGTGGTGTGAGAAGGGGGTGTGGTCATGCAGAAAATAATTGCATGTATCGTGGTGATCTGTGACGTTTTCGGTGCTATTTTACTTCCTGTGACCACAGACTCAAGCTTTTGCAATGGCCATCCCCATCCCCTGACTAAAAAACCTGTGGAGTCAACTGAAGAGAAGAGTTCGCATGCAAATGGTCTCAGATCCCTTGCTAGGTTTTCCCCCATTACTGGTCAAGATTCAGAGCTGTTATCTAGGCAAGGGGAAGGTGCACAAAGTACACATTTCAAGGGTGTCAATAATTGTGTGTGTGTGTGACTACTCCGTGATTTTCAGTCATAGACTAACCCTATTAGCCCCAGAGAGTCTGATGGCCCAGAAATACTCTGCTGGGACGTAGTGAGAAGAATATGTCGGGCAGTATGGGCGTTAAGCCCTTCGGCTAGCATCACTGTGTAAAGGGCCAGTAGATAAAATGTCTCTTTCCTGCAGTCTTTCTAAATGTGTCCAGGAAGATGCCATGTCTGTACTTCCTCTAGGAATCCCCCTCCGCTCCCCTTGGCTTTGAAACGAGCCCCTTCAAAAAAATTCCCAAATTCTAGTTCCCTGTTCTGAAAATTCCCATTTGCAAATCCCATTAATCAGAAGGGAACTTGGATGGGAGAAGAGACTAGATGGGAAGGCTGTAGTGTCACTTCTATGCAAAGTCCATCTAGCTGGGTATGAAGCGAATGGCTGGGTTTTCCCCATACAACATTCCTGTGGATGCTACTTCCCTTCCTGTGCGCCTGTCACAACAGACGAGCAGCACTCTGAAACCCTCTGATCTGGGTTCAGCAATCTGGCCTTTACCCTCACTCTGAAACCCTCTGATCTGGGTTCAGCAATCTGGCCTTTACCCTCACTCTGAAACCTAACTCTGGTCTGGGTTAAATCCTCTCTCCCTCCCCCTCTTTCTACTTCCCTCTTTCTCGCTCTTTCTCTTTTCACTTTCACGCTTTCTCTCGCTTGCTCTTCTATTTCCAAATCCTTTTCTCTGTCTCTCGTTCTTTCTTGCAACCATGTGGTTCTCATCTTGGTCGGTTATTTTTCTTTCCCGTGTGTGTGTGTGTGTCTGCATAGTTCTATGGAAACCAGATCTCCTGGGGGCAGAGTCAAGTTAGTTGTTCAGAAGACACTACAGAAAAAAACTTCGGAAATGGAAAATGGACGTTCTTCTAAAAGAACAATTGTACATTTCAACAGGCCTTCACATCCTGGAGGTTAACTAGTCTGATATAGTTGAGACTGTGTCCCAGACCATTAGTCTCTGGGTGTAAAATGGAGTGCAGCATATAATATCCTAAAGGTTAATTATGGTTCTGGTCTCCAAAGAGGTGTGCTGTTTTGGGGGCTCTGATGACACTCGCTCTCCCCTTCAAACACAGAGACAATATCAAACACACATGTTTTAGTAATTGAAGGATGTGTGACAGATGGATGGCCTGTCCTACTGATTTTGGTGGGGTGGAAATTCCAGAAAGATTGTTTAACAAAGTTAGGACTCCCTGAACATACAGTATCTCACAAGTGAGTACACCCCTCACATTTTTGCTAATATTTGATTATATCTTTTCATGTGACAACACTGAA
Source organism: Esox lucius (assembly GCF_011004845.1). Taxonomy (NCBI): domain Eukaryota; kingdom Metazoa; phylum Chordata; class Actinopteri; order Esociformes; family Esocidae; genus Esox; species Esox lucius. The sequence continues at coordinate 51,431,259 of NC_047579.1, forward strand.
GAAATGACACTTTGCTACAATGTAAAGTAGTTAGTGTACAGCTTGTATAACAGTGTAAATTTGCTGTTCCCTCAAAATAACACTACACACAGCCATTAATGTCTAAACCACTGGCAACAAAAGTGAGTACACCCCTAAGTGAAAATATGTTGTGTGGCCACCATTATTTTCCAGCACTCCCTTAAATCTCTTGGGCATGGAGTTCACCAGAGCTTCACAGGTTGCTACTGCAGTCCTCTTCCACTCCTCCATGACGACATCACGGAGCTGGTGGATGTTAGAGACCTTGCGCTTCTCCAGCTTGCGTTTGAGGATGCCCCACAGATACTCAATAGGATTTAGGTCTGGAGACATGCTTGGCCAGTCCATCACCTTTACACTCAGCTTCTTTAGCAAGGCAGTGGTCGTCTTGGAGGTGTGTTTTGGGGTCGTTAACATGTTGGAATACTGCCCTGCTGCCCAGTCTCTGAAGGGAGGGGATCATGTTCTGCTTCAGTATGTCTCAGTACATGTTGGCATTCATGGTTCCCTCAATGAACTGTAGCTCCCCAGTTCCGGCAGCACTCATGCAGCCCCAGACCATGACACTTCCACCACCATGCTTGACTGTAGGCAAGACACACTTGTCTTTGTACTCCTCACCTGGTTGCCGCCACACACACTTGACACCATCTGAACCAAATACGTTCATCTTGGTCTCATCAGACCACAGGACATGGTTCCAGTAATCCATGTCCTTAGTCTGCTTGTCTTCAGCAAACTGTTTGTGGGCTTTCTTGTATATCATCTTTAGAAGAGGCTTCCTTCTGGGACGACAGCCAAGCAGACCAATTTGATGCAGTGTGTGGCGTATGGTCTGAGCACTGACCGGCTGACCCCCCACGCCTTCAACCTCTGCAGCAATGCTGGCAGCACTCATAAGTCTATTTCCCAAAGACAACCTCTGGATATGACGCTGAACATGTGCACTCAACTTCTTTGGTCCACCATGGCGAGGCCTGTTCTGAGTGGACCCTGTCCTGTTAAACCGCTGTATGGTCTTGGCCACCGTGCTGCAGCTCAGTTTCAGGGTCTTGGCAATCTTCTTATAGCCTAGGCCATCTTTATGTTGAACAGCAATTCTTTTTTTCAGATCCTCAGAAAGTTCTTTGCCTGAGGTTCCATGTTGAACTTCCAGTGACCAGTATGAGGGAGTGTGAGAGCAATAGCACCAAATTTAAGACATTCACACCTGAGACCTTGTAACACTAACGAGTCACATGACAATGGTGAGGGAAAATGGCTAATTGGGTCCAATTTTGGTTCACTTTTGTTGCCAGCGGTTTAGACATTAATGGCTTGTTTGTTGAGTTATTTTGAGGGGACAGCAAATTTACACTGTTATACAAGCTGTACACTCACTACTTCACATTGTAGCAAAGTGTCATTTCTTCAGTGTTGTCACATGAAAAGATAATCAAATATTTGCACTTTTGTGAGATACTGTATGTATCTGGCTTCTCTTAACTAGAGCAGGAAGTGCAGGATTTCTTTGTTCCTGGACTGCTGTTTAAGTAATTAGGTTTAACAAAGTGTGGATTTAGTTCATTGGGACATGAATGTTTAGAACATTATGGTTTTTAAAATTATATTCAGGCTTATTGTTTGTTGTGACTGAAATGCATTTGAATGGTGTTAGAAAGTCTATCAAGAGATCATGTAAGCAAATCAAAGATCAAGTAATGACTGAGTGTTAAAAAGGAATTAATTAGATTTGATTTGTGATATTGCCCCGGTGCCTTCAAATGTGTGTTACACAGCTTGTGAGCGTCATGGGGGGACACAGACATGAGCTAGAGAGTCTTGACCTTTAATTTAAGGGTTCATACAACTAATAGCCAAAACCGATCTATATCAATCAAATGTATTTATAAAGCCCTTTTTACAACAGCAGTTGTCACAAAGTGCTTTACAGAGACACCCGGCCTTAAACCCCAAGGAGCAAACAACAGTAGTGTTGAATTTCAGTGGCTAGGAAAAACTCCCTAAGAAGGTCGAATTTTAGGAAGAAACATAGAGAGGACCCAGGCTCAGAGGGGTGACCAGTCCTCTTCTGGCTGTGCCGGGCGAGATATTAAGAGTCCAATTGGAATAATAAATACATTTCTCTGGGCTAAATCCAGAGTCTATTTGATTTTAGACTAGGTCAGAAGTATGACCAGGTGGACAGGGACAGCAACGGGCCCCCCCAAACCAGGTATATCTTCAGTCAAATCGAAAGCATTCTGTTTGGTTATTCAAGTGATTTCTGTTCTGCAAAGGAAACCTCAGTGAAATCTATCGGACTGTTTTCATGGGGGATATGCCGTGAATCTACATGTGATCCTCCCTGGGCCAGGGCCAGGCCACAGCCCTGGGTTTAAGAAACTCCCTTTGAAACAGTCTCCAGGACTTCCAATGTTCTGTTAAAGCACAGGGAACAATGCAGGCTCCGTTATCTACTGAAATGTCCACCAAGAGACAGGCCAAAGGGATGGATGAAGGCCTGATTATTGAACTAGTAGGCACCAGGACTTCATTCACTGGGACTAAGACAAAGTAAACCTAGTAGGTAGCAGGTTTGCGTCAGCATTTGTTGCTATGGTTTCTGATCAGAATGTCAAGCTCTGTTTGAGAACGAACTCTGGCTTGATAGATTAGGTGTGTGTGTGTGTGTGTGTGTGTGTGTGTGTGTGTTTGTGTGTGTGTGTAAGTGCTCCTGATGGAGTTTAATGGGATTTTAATGACCTCTGGTGTGCTGTGTGTATCTGAGAACAAACCCACACAGAGACTGTCCCAGTGGCTGCCTCTGGGCGTCTACTGTCATCCTGGGGTTTGGAGCAAACTATTTTTTCCCCCACAATTCTATTGGGGGTTAACCCCTTGCTGTCACACAGGTCCGTGTTGGTGCATCTACAGGATATCCTCTCTGTTGCCCAGTTAATGTTACAGACGGTGCGTGTAGCCGTGGGAAATCCTGTCAGCTGTAGGGTGTCGTTTCGTTCATATTTCAGATTCTGACCACACAGTGAGACTGTGCAATGGTGTTTGTGTTTGTCCATAACCGTGTCTCTAACCATGCCTCTCTGGACTCCACCCAGGCATGGACCTGTCAGCCAATCAGGATGAGGAGAGTGACCAGGAAGTGTTCCAAGTGGAGATGAGTCGTGAGAACAGGAAGTGTGCTTTCAGGACCGCTGCTGGGAAGTACTGGACCCTCACCACCACTGGGGGACTGCAGTGTACCGCCTCTACCAAGTAATCCCCAAACTTAACTTCAACCTAAACTTAACCCCAATAACCCAACCTTCATGCCTAAACCTGTCCCTCATGGCTAACCTAACCCCTGATGCTTGAAATGGCCCTTTTCCTGGTGGGGGACTGGCTGGGGGAAAAACATCTGGGACTGAATTGTCAGGTTTATTGTGTAACTGGGGACTTCTGGTCTGACCTTGAGCTCGGCTGGGTTAAATCAGCTGGGTTAAGTTTAATTGTCTGGGTTGAGCTAGGCTGGGTTAAATCAGCTGGGTTCAGTTAAATTGTCTGGGTTGAGCTAGGCTGGGTTAAATCAGATGGGTTCAGTTAAATTGTCTGGGTTGAGCTAGGCTGGGTTAAATCAGATGGGTTCAGTTAAATTGTCCGGGTTGAGCTAGGCTGGGTTAAATCAGATGGGTTGGGTTAGGTAAAATTGTTTTTGTTTGTCCTGTAAACGGAGTGACTCTGGAGTTGGTTTGCTATCGGGCTGTCTTATGTTCTGCTACTCTGACAATCTCTATTTTACCCATGTAGGACTGCTAACTGCTACTCTGACAATCTCTATTTTACCCACGTAGGACTGCTAACTGCTACTCTGACAATCTCTATTTTACCCACGTAGGACTGCTAACTGCTACTCTGACAATCTCTATTTTACCCACGTAGGACTGCTAACTGCTACTCTGACAATCTCTATTTTACCCACGTAGGACTGCTAACTGCTACTCTGACAATCTCTATTTTACCCACGTAGGACTGCTAACTGCTACTCTGACAATCTCTATTTTACCCACGTAGGACTGCTAACTGCTACTCTGACAATCTCTATTTTACCCACGTAGGACTGCTAACTGCTACTCTGACAATCTCTATTTTACCCACGTAGGACTGCTAACTGCTACTCTGACAATCTCTATTTTACCCACGTAGGACTGCTAACTGCTACTCTGACAATCTCTATTTTACCCACGTAGGACCGCTAACTGCTACTCTGACAATCTCTATTTTACCCACGTAGGACCGCTAACTGCTACTCTGACAATCTCTATTTTACCCACGTAGGACCGCTAACTGCTACTCTGACAATCTCTATTTTACCCACGTAGGACTGCTAACTGCTACTCTGACAATCTCTATTTTACCCACGTAGGACTGCTAACTGCTACTCTGACAATCTCTATTTTACCCATGTAGGACTGCTAACTGCTACTCTGACAATCTCTATTTTACCCATGTAGGACTGCTAAATGCTACTCTGACAATCTCTATTTTACCCACGTAGGACTGCTAAATGCTACTCTGACAATCTCTATTTTACCCACGTAGGACTGCTAACTGCTACTCTGACAATCTCTATTTTACCCATGTAGGACTGCTAACTGCTACTCTGACAATCTCTATTTTACCCACGTAGGACCGCTAACTGCTACTTTGACATCGAGTGGCGTGGGAAGAAGTTGACCCTCCGTGCCGCCAATGGGAAATACGTGGCTGCCAAGAAGAACGGTCAGCTCGCTGCCACCGTGGATTCTGCCGGTGGGTGTTGGTGGGAAAGCGCTTTGCCTTTGGACCGATAAAGGCAACACAATGAGGTGTTGATGGCCAGTGGTTTGAGCCCTCCTGCCGTTCTGGTCTTTTATGTAATCTCAGTGTTCAGTATGCAGCTGCTTTTTGTGTAAGGTCCCTGATTAGCAGCTAAACATGGCACCGATAGTTCAATGACAATACATGGAGCCACGTCTATAGCGCGGTGTTTACCTCACTTTTATAGAGTTGGCAAGACTGACCCTTGGTCTAGAGCGGAAGGCCAGGGTATTGAGTAGAATGACCTGTGAAGTTTATTCTATAAAGCCCTTTTCACCCCACCTTAAACCCCAAGAAACAAATTCTAACATGTGGAAGCAGAGTGGATAGAAAAAAGCCCTAGAGAGGCAAGAACCTGGGAAGAAACCTTGAGAGGAGCTGGGCTCTGAGGGATCTAGCTTGTGCTAGGTGGCGATAATAGAAGTCCTTTGCCTTTTAAGGCCATATCATGACCTGTAGCTCTAAACCTCTCTACTCAGACGGAACTGCAAATGCCAGTGGACTTTGACAGAGCATTCAAAGTAGACTGTAGATAGCAGAACCAGACCTGCACCCAGATACTGAGGACCAGTGCCTGGCTCTAGCCGTTTGGGGGCCCTGAGCAAAATTTTATTTGGGGCCCCATCTCCCCCAGCGCTTGGGGCCCTAAGCAACCACGTAAGTTGCATATGCTTTCAGGACACCAAAAGGAAGGTCCAGGCAGATGCATCATAACACTCCTGGAAATTAATGTGTGTGTGTGTCCCTTTTTCTCCTCCTCCCTATCCACAGGTGAGTCAGAGGAATTCCTGATGAAGCTGATTAACCGTCCAATCATAGTCCTGCGTGGAGAACATGGCTTCATCGGGTGTCGTAAGGTCACGGGAACACTGGACTCTAACCGCTCCTCCTACGACTACTTCACCCTGACCTTCAGAGATGGGGCCTACAGTCTGCAAGGTAAGGATGCACATCACGGGACCCTCACTCGGGAAGGCAGGAAAATCTTCCTTTTCATTAGGTTCCTCCCTTTATCTTATTCCTCTAAATTCTGGGTCAAAATCACCAAACGTTGGTTGTTCGAACAACAGTTACCAGGTCCTTTTGATGTGGTTTAGGACACATCTTTGGCTAAATAATGTGATTGGCTCCATTTCTGTCTCAGTGCGCTCCTCTTGTATGGAGTTGGGCTGGCAAAACAAGGATCTGTGTGGTGAGACAGTAGCCCTGCCTCAGCTCCTCTGAAATGAAAATATTGAGTAAACTATGAAAAAAAAAAAAAGATTTCTGCTACATTTTTCTAAAGCATAATGGATCATTTTGTTGTGCTGTTTTCTTCTGTGTTCTACAGGCTATTTTTCCACTTTTGCTATAGTCCAATATATATATTGATTTACAGATTTTGAGACGTACAGCTGGGCTTTGGAATTGCAAATGTTTGTCTTAAAATGGCAAAACGGGAAGAGGTGTTGTAAGAGCGCTTGTAGATGTGTTTTGACTGACACAATCGTGCCATTGGCTCGCCAGACCCCAACCTTTTTAATAACAATCTGTATAATTATTTTTAAGTCGGCAAACAGATTCTCTAAAATCATGTCCTAATAAATTGTATACAAATATGATTATAGCGAGGATGGCACACGTGTATCTCCAGTTTAGAAACCCCACCTGTTCTATTCGCAATTTTATTGTGATTTGGATTAACTGTGCAGCCCTAGTGCCCACTGGCAGAAACCTGTAACTACACTCAAATCAATATAGTCAATGTTGTCGTACATCAGATCAAAAGTGGTCTCTTACCATTGTGATATACTTAAATATTGTGTTGTTTTTCCATACAAAAGTACATTTTGAGAGTGAAATCCTGAAAACCGGGGAACATTTGAATAAGCCATCTAAGGAATGAAACAGTCTTTTGTGACCTGTGTCTGACCAGTGTGGGGGCGGTGTCTGACCTTTGTTTCTCCTGTCAGATTCTACAGGGAAGTTCTGGATGGTGGGTAGCGAGTCGTCGGTGGTGAGCAGCAGTGACACCCCGGTCGACTTCCTCCTGGAGTTCTGTGACTACAACAAGGTCGCCATCCGCTCTGTTGCTGAGGGGAAGTATCTCCGCGGTGACCACGCCGGCGTGCTGAAGGCCAACGCTGATGACCTAGAGTCCGCCACGCTCTGGGAGTATTGACCTACTGACCCCAACCGCGTTACGACCGCAGTACAGCGCAGCCCCCCCCCCCCCCACCGCCCCACCCCCCCTCCCCACCGCCCCCCCCCCCCCTCCCCAGCAGCCCAGCCCCAGGATTGGGGTCAGTGTGGTGAAACGGACCGGAAGTTGCAGATATAAATGTGAAGGCTCTGACACCACCGCTGTTCTACCCAGTGTATGGATCCAATCGGTTCCAGATTCCGTTTCTATCTGAACGTTGCGATGTTCCACCATTCTGCACAGGGCCCTTTCCTTACGAGACAAATCTGTGAACTGCACAATTCAAGGAACACTTCCCTTTTCCCCCCTACCAGAGTTCCATTCTGCAGTATCCGCCTGTATTTGTTGCCCCATGGGGCTGTGCACTTTTCCCCGTCTAATAGCAGCGTGGCTCGATGTCACTCAGTCCCAAACATATGATTGGCCCATTCTCACTCCGTTGACCCCGCCAGAAAACGGCTTGGTTAAAGACCCTTCTGACTAAACAACTGTAACAGTCTTTCTGTCTGTCCATCTCTCACTCATGTCTGTCTCGCGCGTCTTTGTTGAACAGCACACAGTGGCAAAATGTATGATGTACGAACTGTTTCTATCTGGTTCTGAAGCCCTGTTGGTGTCTGTGCAATGTCTAAAAACTGGAAGTGGATTCTGAAGGCTTACTGGAATGTGTTTTGCCCCTCATCTCAAATATGGAATTGCAGGAAATTACACACTTTTAGTATAACCTGCTGGAAGTGATGTCATCTGTGTGCACATTGGTAAAAATTGTCATTTTGCAGGCCAGTTTTATCTAATCTCTCTGTCTTGTTTGTCTGTCTGTCTCTGTCAGTGTGTGTGTGTGTGTGTGTGTGTGTGTGTGTATGTTTGTCCCAGCAACTCTTCAGACCACATCTACAGCAGATCTGATGTTGGCCTTGCTGTTTGATTCACTCAATCGGTCTAAGAACAGCTATTATCTGTAATGTCTTGCTATGAAACACACACACACACACACACACGCACACACCCCCCCCCCACCCCCCAATGACATTCACACATTCCTTTAAACTGGAATCTAGTGCTCCTCAAATATGGAGTGGATGTGTTCCTGGTTATTTCGCCAGGGACAAATTAGACTGTGGATTTCATGGATGGAAATGTTGGGTTCACAGGTCAGAGGTGGGAGGGAAAGGTGGCGATAGTCATGGTAACACCCGTGCCTTACTCTGAGTTTCTGGGTGATTACTAAAGGTTGCCGAAGGATGAGGTCAATTCCACTTCAATTTTGGCCGATTCAAAGCTGAACCAAACTCCAGTTTACTTGTTTATCATTGCGCATGAAAGAGAACTGGACTTTCTGTCTATTTCCTGAATTTACCAGAATTTTATTTGGAATTGAGCCCAAACCTGAATGTTATTATAACAACATTCCACATCTTTACTTGGTGTAACTGGAACATTTCTTTTGTTATTATTTTGTATTGTTTAATGTTTGTGGTGATGCTCTTCCTCCCGTGTCATTGGAATGCCAACGACCAATAAAATAAAACTGGGATTTGGAACACTACCCAAAAGTCGTGTGTGTGTGTGTGTGTGTGTGTGTGTGTGTGTGTGTGTGTGTGTGTGTGTGTGTGTGTGTGTGTGTGTGTGTGTGTGTGTGTGTGTGTGTGTGTGTGTGTGTGTGTGTGTGTGTGTGTGTGTGTGTGTGTGTGTGTGTGTGTGTGTGTGTGTGTGTGTGTGTGTGTGTGTGTGTGTGTGTGTGTGTGTGTGTGTGTGTGTGTGTGTGTGTGTGTGTGTGTGTGTGTGTGTGTGTGTGTGTGTGTGTGTGTGTGTGTGTGTGTGTGTGTGGTGTGTGTGTGTGTGTGTGTGTGTGTGTGTGTGTGTGTGTGTGTGTGTGTGTGTGTGTGTGTGTGTGTGTGTGTGTGTGTGTGTGTGTGTGTGTGTGTGTGTGTGTGTGTGTGTGTGTGTGTGTGTGTGTGTGTGTGTGTGTGTGTGTGTGTGTGTGTGTGTGTGTGTGTGTGTGTGTGTGTGTGTGTGTGTGTGTGTGTGTGTGTGTGTGTGTGTGTGTGTGTGTGTGTGTGTGTGTGTGTGTGTGTGTGTGTGTGTGTGTGTGTGTGTGTGTGTGTGTGTGTGTGTGTGTGTGTGTGGTGTGTGTGTGTGTGTGTGTGTGTGTGTGTGTGTGTGTGTGTGTGTGTGTGTGTGTGTGTGTGTGTGTGTGTGTGTGTGTGTGTGTGTGTGTGTGTGTGTGTGTGTGTGTGTGTGTGTGTGTGTGTGTGTGTGTGTGTGTGTGTGTGTGTGTGTGTGTGTGTGTGTGTGTGTGTGTGTGTGTGTGTGTGTGTGTGTGTGTGTGTGTGTGTGTGTGTGTGTGTGTGTGTGTGTGTGTGGGTTTGCGTAATTCTATGAAAACACAGTATTCTTTCTCCGGGCCTGATAAACTGCAGCTGTCTCCAGATGGTCAAACTTGAGGATCATGATATCAGTTGGATTATACAATTTCCGGAGCTTCGACCTGTTTCAGAGTTTAAAACGTGTGTGTGTGTGTGTGTGTGTGAAAATAAGCATGAAAGCATAATTTTATTTCAACTCCTTTAAAAGCCATTTAAGAATAAAAAGGAAGCAAGGACGACACATAGGAAGGGAAACGACCTCCCCCAGCCCATGTGCTCCCTTCCTTAATGACGCGCACACACTTTCCTGTCTGCTGAATAGGCTCTCTGTACTGCAGTGTTTTCATTGAGGTGCAGGGAGAGGGCACGCGTGCGCACGGCTAGAGTTTAGCTGTAATGTAATGAGTGATCCTCTCCCAGGTCTTTAATCTACTCTACCCAGTCAGAGAGGCATCCTGGGAAATAAGGAGGACCCCAGAGACACTGACAGACAGGGATAGAGACAGACATGTTGGGTCTACATGAATGAATGATTTAAAAGATGAGTCACTCTAATATGGCCCAGATCCCTGGCTGGAACATGCTGGGAATTATGGGTAAAATGTTGAGCTGCCTCTCCCTGCTCTTTCCTTCTCTCTCTCTAGTGGGGAAGGGAGGGTGGGGGAGGGAAGCTGTCTGGAATGGCCGTTGCTTCCACCCACATCTGAGACCTCAGTTACCATGGCAACACCAGCTGCAGCTGAAAGCCAGCCAGTCAGCCACCAGTCTGGGGGGGGGGTGGCGCGTGCTCCAGATTTGTGTACCCACAAAGATAGAAAATTGTTCCCCACAAGTATCTTTGTCCGGGCCCCTCTCTGGAAAATGTGACTTCCATCTCAGAGGAAATCATACATTTGGGCAGTTAGAATTGAGGTTACTTTCAGATTTATGCATTACCGGTAAGGGTTAAGTTGTAAGGCCAGTTTAGGTTTAGGCGTAAAAGTAAAACAAATTGAGGTTAGTTTCAGTGCTAAGGCAATGGGGAAGTTGGATATCCGGTACAGGGTTAAAAATAAGTACACACACTGGAGTGTTGTCAATAACAGCAGTGCCCAGAGACACCCTGCTGGAGGGAGGGTTTGAGGACGGGATATGACAGACACCCTGAGATACGAGGTGGTGTTTACCTATGTATATACACACATTTAGAGCAGATATGTGTGTGTGTTGTTATACTTCATCTGTGATCACATCAGTATCACTCTTCAGAATGATAGGAGAGAGAATACACAGATATGCTCTACTCCCTCTTGCTTGCTCCCTTTCTCCTGCTCCCTCTCTCCTGCTCCTCCTCTCCTACTCCCTTTCTCCTGCTCCTCCTCTCCTGCTCCCCCTCTCTTCCAGATCCTCTGTCAGTTCCTGACACCAACACACACGTTAACATCTATGCCGAACATATTAGCCACTAAACCACAAAAAATTTATAAATCTGTGGCAACACACCAAAATGTCAATGCCAGTCAGGCAGCCTTTCTTTCAGTCAGTAAGCCAGTCAGTCAGTAATCCACAGGAAACAGGTCACTCTGAACCAGCGCAGATTGCTGACATAAATCTGTCATATTCAGAGACAGAACGGTTACAGAGACAACATTCACAACAAACGAACGCATGTCAACTCCACCAAGGTTCAAAAGGAAGATCCCAAGTCCCTGGGTCACCTGTATAAGTATTTTACCAAGTACAACTCTGGGTGTGTAAATGTAAATGGCATGGGAGCTGGTGACCAAGCTGATGGCATTGTGGTAAACATCATCTAATTTATGAAGGTAGCGTTTAGCCTGTGAACCGTGTGGCCATAGTCCAGGATTCTTCAGCACAATTTTGTAGCACAGTAATTTCTTAGGCTGTACCATAGATGAAGGGTGATTAACTGCAGAACACAAACCCCGTCGTTCTATGCAAGACAGCAAGGTCACTTAAAGGTTCATCCACTCTGGGATGGCAGCTTCCGATCTGCCCAGTCCGAACGTCGCCGTCCCTTGGTGGAACCGGCTTACCATGAAGCTGAAAACCAGCCCAATTTCAAAGAACATCTAAAATCGTACCTTTTCAAAACGCATTGAAAATAATTTGCTCCGGATAAGAGTGGCTACTAAATGTTTAAAATGTAAAACAAAAAAATCACAGAGAATATGGTTGGCCCAAGAATCCAACTCCCATGGACACAGTCAAGGCTTGGACAGTAGGTCCACAGATTAGATCAATTCTACAGCCAGAGAAACAGCTTTCAAACCAGACTAGACAGGTCCCGTTGGTTGCTGAATATACTGAATCATGGTGAGACGGTTGACGGGGTCAAAGGCTTAAGCCAAATCAATGAAAACATCTGCACAATACAACTTGTCGTCTAAAGCGGATGTAAGAACGATCGGAACTGTTCGCTGAACAATGGCCAAGTCTGGTGAACGCTGCAGGACTCAAAATGGCAGGGTAACAGTCAACATTCAAACACAATAGACAGGCAGGGCGGGGCAGATAACCTCACAGTCAGCATCGCAGCCCGGGTCTTCTGTGGACTTCAGAGGAACACCCTCCTTCCAGCCAGTGAAGGAGAGCGTCACGGAGCTTGCTGATCTGAAACCCTTATGGGTCATTGGGCCTCGGGTACTTCAAAAAGCCACTGAGAACGAGAACAAGGCCAAAAGACATCAAGGGGCCTCCGTAATGTGTCATGTACCAGTCTTCTGTTGGATCCATGCCACAGCCCTTGTTTAACACAGTGTATGTTGAACACAGAGAAAAGATCTTCAACACGCAAAGGCCTGTATTCTGTTGGTACCACTTCTGTCCAATCAGATAGACACATATGAGAAACCTCTTCTCCAGTACGCCAGACAGTTCCACTGAGGTTTCCATTCCAGGATACCAGATTTAGCTTAAGGTTCTCAAAGACACATCTGCTTTACAAAACAAGCAGTTTTATAATAATAATAATAATAATAATAACTTATACTTATATAGCGCCTTTCATAATACCCAAGGTCACTTAACTAATGAGGGGGGAGGGGGGACTTGGGGGTTGGGGATCAAAATACTTTTTAAAGGTTTTAAGGTGCTTTTTGAATATGGGCAAGGATGGGGCAGAGTGGATGTTGAGTGGTAGACTGTTCCACAGTTTTGGAGCATTGGCAGAGACAGCCCTGTCTCCAAAAGTCCGCAATCTGGTACGGGGGGTATCCAGTAGGTCTTTGTCAGAGGACCACAAGGAATGTGACTGTGTGTAGGGGTGAAGTAGTTCTGTGAGGTATTTTGGTGAGATTATAGGTGATGCGAGACATGACTGGCAGCCAGTGGAGCTGTTTGAAAATGGGAGTAATATGCTGCCAGGGCTTTGTGTGGATTAGAACCCTGGCAGCAGAGTTCTGGACATACTGGAGTCTGCTGAGGGTCTTGATGGGCAGTCTGGACAGGACCCCATTGCAGTAATCCAGATGGGAAGTGATAAATGCAGTGTCTCGGTTACTGAATGTGTGAGTGAAGGCCAGAGTCGTGAAATATTTCTGAGGTGGTAGAAGGCAGACTTGGTGATTTTGTTGATGTGGGACCGGAAGGAGAGAGTGGAGTCCAGGATGACACCCAAGTCATGAGTTGTTGTTGACCAATTTGGCGAATACCTTTGACAAGTCAACCACAGAATACGAATATATAGATCCAGCATCCTAGAGTCTGGTTTGAAATCGGTTTCTCTGGCATCAGCAAGGTGTAAAATCTGCATTTTTGCTGTCCACACATTTGCCGATATCTATGGGTGTGCCTCACGGTTTGACGGGGCCAATCCTACTCTGGGAAAATAGGATCTTTATCCTTAAAAGTGTAATAAACCATGGAACATTCAAGTTAGGTTATTAGACTGGTCCTTGCCAACAAAAGGCCATTTTAGGCTCAGTGGTTAAGGTCAGTGAACATATTTTTATTGAGAATTACTCGTTAAGTAGTGATAGCAACATGAGCGTCTGCGTGTTGTAGAACCATCAGACAGTCAGAATGTGAAAACAATGTTTATTGAGCAGAAACATCACTCAGAACAGATTTGTGCATTAATCAAAAATATCTCTGGAACAAATAAGGTCAGAGGTCACAGGTTACAGGTCAGACCCAAAAACAAATTAAGAAATAGAAAACAACAGGTTCTCGCAACTCCCTGTCTGGAGTAACTTGGCCATCACCTGGTGATAGCCTGTCACCTGATAACAGCCAGGGGTCACTATTTACTTCCTGTCACCTGATAACAGCCTGGGGTCACTATTTACTTCCTTTCACCTGATAACAGCCTGGGGTCACTATTTACATCTTGTCACCTGATTACAGCCTTGGGTCACTATTTACTTCCTGTCACCTGATTAACAACCTTGGGTCAACATTTCCTGTCACCTGATAATGGCCCAGGGGTCACTGGGGGGTCTGTAGTAGATGTCTGTATTAGATGTCTATTGTACGCATCTGAAATAGATGTCTGTTATATGTGTCTGTGGTAGGTGACTTTTATTGATGTCTGTAGTAGGTGTCAGTAGTAGATGTCTGTTATAGGTGTCAGTAGTAGACGTCTGTTATAGGTGTCAGTAGTATGTGTTGTTATAGGTGTCTGTAGTAAGAGTCCATTATAGGTGTCTGTAGTACATGTCTGTGGTGGATGTCTGTTATAGATATCTGCAGTAAGAGTCTGTTATAGTAGTCTGTATATGTCTGTTATAGGTGTCAGTAATACGTGTCTGTGGTGGATGTCTGTTACAGGTGTCTGTATGTGTCTGTTATAGGTGTCAGTAATGTGTGTCTGTGGTGGATGTCTGTTATAGGTGTCTGTAGTAGCGCTGAGGGGGTCCATAGTGCATAGGCATGTTGATGTCCAGGTTGTGGTTGACATTGTTGTTGTTGAGCGGAGGTGGGAAGTTGAGGAGCGGCATGGGGGCCAGGACAGGCACATAGTGGGCGGGGGGAATAGGCGGGCCATGGGGGAGGATGACACGAGGAGGGACCAATAGGGGAGCTCGCACTGCTTGGGGAGCTGGAGGGGCTGCGCGAGGTCGCTTAGCAACCACCACAGGCTCTGGGGGTGGGCCCACTCGCTTTCCTGAAGACTCTTGAAAGAGAGAAAGAGAAAGACAGAGGAAGGGGGGAGAGTAAAGATGAGAGAGAAAAATAGAGTGGGGGAGAAAGGAAGTAAGGAGAAATGTCAGTGAGCTTATAGAAGATGACATATCAACCACCCACAGTCCGTTAAACATGTTAGTCATTTAGTAGACGCTCTTTCAAGACTGACTTATAATCAGAGACCTACTACTAATTACTGACCTGCTTCATAAAGACAGTGTGTTGAACATGAACACAACTGACCTGCTTCATAAAGACAGTGTATTGAACATGAACACTACTGACCTGCTTCATAAAGACAGTGTGTTGAACATGAACACTACTGACCTGCTTCATAAAGACAGTGTGCTGAACATGAACACAACTGACCTGCTTCATAAAGACAGTGTGCTGAACATGAACACTACTGACCTGATTCATAAAGACAGTGTGTTGAACATGAACACAACTGACCTGCTTCATAAAGACAGTGTGTTGAACATGAACACAACTGACCTGCTTCATAAAGACAGTGTGCTGAACATGAACACTACTGACCTGCTTCATAAAGACAGTGTGCTGAACATGAACACTACTGACCTGATTCATAAAGACAGTGTGCTGAACATGAACACTACTGACCTGATTCATAAAGACAGTGTGTTGAACATGAACACTACTGACCTGATTCATAAAGACAGTGTGCTGAACATGAACACTACTGACCTGATTCATAAAGACAGTGTGTTGAACATGAACACTACTGACCTGATTCATAAAGACAGTGTGCTGAACATGAACACTACTGACCTGATTCATAAAGACAGTGTGTTGAACATGAACACTACTGACCTGATTCATAAAGACAGTGTGTTGAACATGAACACTACTGACCTGATTCATAAAGACAGTGTGCTGAACATGAACACTACTGACCTGATTCATAAAGACAGTGTGTTGAACATGAACACTATTGACCTGCTTCATAAAGACAGTGTGCTGAACATGAACACTACTGACCTGATTCATAAAGACAGTGTGTTGAACATGAACACTATTGACCTGCTTCATAAAGACAGTGTGCTGAACATGAACACTATTGACCTGCTTCATAAAGACAGTGTGCTGAACATGAACACTACTGACCTGCATTCTTCTTATTGAGCTCTTTCTCCCCTTCCTTCTGGATTTCTTGAATGATGCGCTCGTCATCTTGCTGGAAGCACACAAGAGCGATGAGGTAGAGCCCAGGAATGAGGTAGAGCCCAGGAATGAGGTAATTTAGTTCCGTTTGATATTGTATTTGAATACAGTGACATCCAAAATCAATTACTGTAAAGTCACGTTAAGTTTGATGTTGTCAAATATTTGTATGAAAAAAACAGAAATATTAAAAGGCATAAAAATGCGTCAACGGGACTATTTCATGCCCAGGGTGCCACGCCCAGGGTGCCACGCCCAGGGTGCCACGCCCAGGGTGCCACGCCCAGGGTGCCACGCCCAGGGTGCCACGCCCAGGGTGCCAGACGTCATGGGGAAAGGCTGGGCCTGGGACTTGGGAGGGTCCACATATCGTAATAATCAATGTCAATGTCGTCTTTAAGGGAGGGGACCCAGGAGTCCTGGAAACAGGCCCGGACCATAAGTATGGCCTCTCCGCCATGGAGCGCTGCCGGTCCATGGACCTGGGATTGAGAAATGCTGGGGGACTCATGTCTGTGAAAAAGTTCAGCCCATGTGTTTAGAGTGATGAGGAGTTCTCTCTGTTGTTGTGCTAGTGTGACCACAGAGCTGCAATTTTTCATACTGACTATTATCATTCCCTCTGCAGTAGACACAAGCATGGTGTGTGTCAGCGTGGTGTATTAGCATGGTGTGTGTCAGCGTGGTGTATTAGCATGGTGTGTGTCAGCGTGGTGTATTAGCATGGTGTGTGTCAGCGTGGTGTATTAGCATGGTGTGTGTCAGCGTGGTGTATTAGCATGGTGTGTGTCAGCGTGGTGTATTAGCATGGTGTGTGTCAGCGTGGTGTATTAGCATGGTGTGTGTCAGCGTGGTGTATTAGCATGGTGTGTGTCAGCGTGGTGTATTAGCATGGTGTGTGTCAGCGTGGTGTATTAGCATGGTGTGTGTCAGCGTGGTGTATTAGCATGGTGTGTGTCAGCGTGGTGTATTAGCATGGTGTGTGTCAGCGTGGTGTATTAGCATGGTGTGTGTCAGCGTGGTGTATTAGCATGGTGTGTGTCAGCGTGGTGTATTAGCATGGTGTGTGTCAGCGTGGTGTATTAGCATGGTGTGTGTCAGCGTGGTGTGTCAGCGTGGTGTATTAGCATGGTGTGTGTTAGCGGCGTGTGTGTGTGTGTTAGCGGCGTGTGTGTGTGTGTGTTAGCGGCGTGTGTGTGTGTGTGTGTTAGCGGCGTGTGTGTGTGTGTGTTAGCGGCGTGTGTGTGTGTGTGTGTTAGCGGCGTGTGTGTGTGTGTGTTAGCGGCGTGTGTGTGTGTGTGTGTTAGCGGCGTGTGTGTGTGTGTGTGTTAGCGGCGTGTGTGTGTGTGTGTGTTAGCGGCGTGTGTGTGTGTGTTAGCGGCGTGTGTGTGTGTGTTAGCGGCGTGTGTGTGTGTGTTAGCGGCGTGTGTGTGTGTGTTAGCGGCGTGTGTGTGTTAGCGGCGTGTGTGTGTTAGCGGCGTGTGTGTGTTAGCGGCGTGTGTGTGTTAGCGGCGTGTGTGTGTTAGCGGCGTGTGTGTGTTAGCGGCGTGTGTGTGTGTGTGTGTGTGTCATCTCACCGTGGGATCCGTCCACAGGGAACACTTGCGACAGTGCCTGCAGGGGGCGCCAGGAGAGCGGGCATGCTGACAGAAGTGGTTGTATCCACTGATTGGATCCCTGCACAGGTAACACATGAACCCGCCGCAACGACACGACATCCTGTTGCACCCCTCAGACTTCACCAGCCCGGTTCCACACTTCACACATTTCCTGACCCGCGCGGCAGTCATACGCTCCTCGCTGTGGGAGTACAGATGGGGTTACTTCCTCAACCTACGACCCCTAACCCCTCCTGACTCTGCAGTCATACAAAATGTCTCCGAGTTTATTTACACAGTAATAGACCAATATTAATCTAAACACGGGGTGAGGCCATGTTTTTGCATTAGTCCTGTGAAACACTACATTTTGCTTATCTTAAATCAGCCATAATCAAAGTACGCACAAGGAAATTAAGACACCTGGTTTTCAAAAACAGGAAAGGACAGGAAACACAGACATCCAGCCTGGCATTCAGCAGATTGGGCCAGGGCTAAGTCCTAATTGAGCATAACGGTGGGAGATTCCATATGTTTTCACAACTGACTAAAAGGGATGCTTCTGGAAAATAGAAAGCTGGATGTATTAGAAGGTATTTTTATTTGTGACTGTGCATTTATGAAGTGCATGGCTGCTTTCAGATGTGTCAATGAAAACAAGTCCCCTTAAGGAAATAATTTCTTGTGTAAAGGAGGTGAATATTCTGATTAAATGAACACACGTGAACGTGTAAACCAACTATTCTAATAACAGGACTATTCATGTATCAAAGTGACCATTTAAATCACACTATTCTAATAACAGGACTATTCATGTATCAAAGTGACCATTTAAATCACACTATTCTAATAACAGGACTATTCATGTATCAAAGTGACCATTTAAATCACACTATTCTAATAACAGGACTATTCATGTATCAAAGTGACCATTTAAATCACACTATTCTAATAACAGGACTATTCATGTACCAACGTGACCATTTAAATCACACTATTCTAATAACAGGACTATTCATGTATCAACGTGACCATTTAAATCACACTATTCTAATAACAGGACTATTCATGTACCAACGTGACCATTTAAATCACACTATTCTAATAACAGGAATATTCATGTATCAACGTGACCATTTAAATCACACTATTCTAATAACAGGACTATTCATGTACCAACGTGACCATTTAAATCACACTATTCTAATAACAGGACTATTCATGTACCAACGTGACCATTTAAATCACACTATTCTAATAACAGGACTATTCATGTATCAACGTGACCATTTCAATCACACTATTCTGCTAACAGAACTTAGTGTAAACATGCTATTCTTTGTTGAATAGTGAGCTCTTGTCTTTTAGCTGCAGGACGCCCTTACAGCAATAACAGGAAGTGTGTTTGAGTGTTGAAAATGCATGCAAGTGTTGGTATTAAAAAAACGTAAGCATCCGTCCGCTACACTTCCTGCCCAGTTGTCTGGGAAACGGAGGGTTGTTAGAGAAACAGGACACAGAGCCAGGTTTAGCTCCATCCCTAACACCTGGGGTGGATTCACCAGGAAGCCAATTGGGCCGCCAGGAAGGGACCTGCTAGAACCTATTCAAAACCTTTTCTACAGTGTACATTCATTAATTCATCTCTGATCACACTGCCCACAGATTAGATGGGAAATGGTGTTAGTGCAGAGATGGAACTAAAACCTGCATACCCTCCAGCACTCTGTGTTGACTAAGAGTTAGGTGTCAAGGTTTTAGGATTGGGTTTCCCCTAATCCTGGACCGAAGGTGGGAACTGTGTTGGTGATTAGCGTTTGTCCAATGAGACACTTACAAAGCAACACGCATGCGGATCTCATCTCTCTCCATGACCTGGTCACATGACTTCCCAGCATGCTCCTTCCATTGGACACCGCACTTCCTGCAGCTCTCCTGAAGAAGTTGAAAGACCGGCAGAACAGGGGGAGAGCAGGAGGAGGGATTAGTCAAATCAAACAGTACAGTGGCCTACATGGTGGATGTCAAAACACAGCTACGAAAGGCCAGGCCAAGGACCCCGTCGACGGGGGAGGCCAAGGACCCCGTCGACGGGGGAGGCCAAGGACCCCGTCGACGGGGGAGGCCAAGGACCCCGTCGACGGGGGAGGCCAAGGACCCCGTCGACGGGGGAGGCCAAGGACCCCGTCGACGGGGGAGACTACTGAAGTTGAGATATTTGACAAGTCTTGTAAATCTGACCTTAGCTGGAACACTGAATGAGGGACACAACCTGGGATGTTAACTAGTTGGTCAGCAGCTGTAATGCTAACTAACTAGCTTCTTTTGTTGTCACCTCCACTATAGAACTAACTCTGAAAAGGTGTTACTTATCTAAAACTTTTGGAAAAGGTATTTCTTTATTGTCCGTTTCCTTTTCGGTAACACATCAGGGATGTATTCTGACAAAGTGGATGGTCTGGCCATGACCACTGAGGAATAAAGGGACCTCATAAGATGAACAGAATGAGGGGGCTGGAGTTGACTGGTCTGGCCATGACCACTGAGGAATAAAGGGACCTCATAAGATGAACAGAATGAGGGGGCTGGAGTTGACTGGTCTGGCCATGACCACTGAGGAATAAAGGGACCTCATAAGATGAACAGAATGAGGGGGCTGGAGTTGACTGGTCTGGCCATGACCACTGAGGAATAAAGGGACCTCATAAGATGAACAGCAGAGAGGCCACAGAGCATTTTGTCCTCGTCTGAGTCCTCCAATTGGCTCAACGACAACAACAAAAAAAAAAAACACAACGGTGCCAACTTATTTCCCCAAATGTCTTTTGTAGTGTTGGGTCCAGGCATATTCGGACCAATTGTGTGCATTACACCTACTCCAGCTGTGTCAGACCACCATGTGTGTGGCTCCGCTAGGGTGTGTCAACGTGTGTACGCATCTGTGTGTGAAAATGTGTGTGGCAGCTTAGGAGTGTGTTTCTATGTGTCACACGTGTGTGTGTTCCTATTTTAACATCTTATGTAACTAAAACAATGGAAATCATGCAGTATGGATATTTGTCCGGTCCTCACTTTAGAAAGAAGGTTTGTATGACTTGAATTTAGGGTTAAAATTAAGATTTGGTATTAGGGTTACATTTCGAAATCAAGGGTTATATTTAGGAGTTAGAGTTAAAGTGTTAAATTCCGGCATAAAGGTTTGGTATTTGAAGTTAAAGTCAGGGACTTTCTAATGGTACTAAATTGCAGGTCCTCACATAGTAAAACCGACATGCGTGTGATCCAAGTTTATGTGTACTTGGGGAGACCAGATGGTTAGCTTTAGGGGTAGGTGAAGGTCAAGCATGAACATTAGGATACGTTTAAGGTAAGGGGTCAAGTTCCTCTGTGTGTGTGTGTGCCTCTGTGTGTGTGTGTGTGTGCCTCTGTGTGTGTGTGTGCGCCTCTGTGTGTGTGTGCCTCTGTGTGTGTGTGTGTGCCTCTGTGTGTGCGTGTGTGTGCCCCTGTGTGTGCGTGTGTGTGCCCCTGTGTGTGCGTGTGTGTGCCTCTGTGTGTGCGTGTGCCTCTGTGTGTGCCTCTGTGTGTGCGCCTCTGTGTGTGTGTGTGCCTCTGTGTGTGTGTGTGCCTCTGTGTGTGTGTGTGCCTCTGTGTGTGTGTGTGCCTCTGTGTGTGTGTGTGCGTGTGCCTCTGTGTGCGTGTGCCTCTGTGTGCGTGTGCCTCTGTGTGCGTGTGCCTCTGTGTGTGTGTGCCTCTGTGTGTGTGTGCCTCTGTGTGTGTGTGTGTGTGTGCCTCTGTGTGTGTGTGTGTGTGCCTCTGTGTGTGTGTGTCTGTGCCTGTCTGTGTCTGTGTCTGTGCCTGTCTGTGTCTGTGTCTGTGTCTGTGTCTGTGTCTGTGTCTGTGCCTGTGCCTGTGCCTGTGCCTGTGCCTGTGCCTGTGCCTGTGCCTGTGCCTGTGCCTGTGCCTGTGCCTGTGTCTGTGTCTGTGTCTGTGCCTGTGCCTGTCTGTGTCTGTGTCTGTGTCTGTGTCTGTGTCTGTGTCTGTGTCTGTCTGTGTCTGTGCCTGTGTCTGTGCCTGTGTGTGTGCGTGTGTGTGTGTGAGAGACTGCAGCAGGATCCTCCTTGACTATGTAGTTGCCTAGTAACAGCATCTCCACCAGCACAGTCATGCTGAAGGACATCTTGAAGACGCGCGCACACGCACTCACGCACGAACAAACACACACAAATCCTATGATCTTTTAACCACTGGTTGCCTGACATCCATAAAATGAGTAGTGATTATTCCGAATATTACAAGCTAGCTACCATTAGCATCCCTGGTCACACTGGCCTCAGCTTGCAAGGGTTAATACTATTCAGTTAACTGTTCTCTGGGTCAGTCTCAGTTGGGCGTGGGATATCTAGGGTTAGTCCCTGAACACACAGGGACAGATACTGGTTCTAGAACACCCAGGGACAGTACCTGGTTCTAGAACACCCAGGGACAGTACCTGGTTCTAGAACACCCAGGGACAGTACCTGGTTCTAGAACACCCAGGGACAGATACTGGTTCTAGAACACCCAGGGACAGTACCTGGTTCTAGAACACCCAGGGACAGTACCTGGTTCTAGAACACCCAGGGACAGTACCTGGTTCTAGAACACCCAGGGACAGTACCTGGTTCTAGAACACCCAGGGACAGTACCTGGTTCTAGAACACCCAGGGACAGATACTGGTTCTAGAACACCCAGGGACAGATACTGGTTCTAGAACACCCAGGGACAGTACCTGGTTCTAGAACACCCAGGGACAGTACCTGGTTCTAGAACACCCAGGGACAGATACTGGTTCTAGAACACAGGTTAAAAAAAACAGTCAGGAATATTTTTAATAACGCTTTGATAACAGGATGAAAAGACAGAGAAGGAGTTGTGCGACAGTGAGAGTAGAGAGGAGAGTTTGGGATAAAAGGATTAATGGAGACAATGAAATATCACCCCCTAGTGGCAAAACATAAACCAGTCAGCGGGCAGACGGGGGTGGAGAGAAACCCTGACATTGTGCAAAGAATACATCATTATACTTAGTCAGGGTAAACAGGACATTGAACAAAACATTTCCCATCAGCACCTGGGCCCTGACACAAACACCCTGAAACCACCCGAACCTCCACATGGGTTTACAGATGGAGAGCCAGAGGGAACCAGTTGGTGACTAAGCACAAGAGACAGTGGTAGAGAATGAGAGAGCGAGAGCCAGAGCTGATGTCACCATATCACACTGAAAACCCAAATTCACCCAAACATAAACTGGGAAGTCAGATGATGAGCTCAGTTTTGAAGAGATCCTAAAAAGCTCTATTCAGTTAAGTAGTAACCACTGGCAACGGCCAAAAGCGATTTTATGTGAACTTATTTGACAAATGTATCCGTCCTAACCAACGCAATTTACTATGGGGTTGTAGTTCGTGTGTTGTCCCCTCTAAAATCAAGCTTTTTGTCTGACTTGACATTTTCATGTGAATTTCACATTTGGATGGATTTCTGCATTTTACCCATGAGACGCTACAACCACACACCGGCAGTCAGCTCTTTTAGAGTAACTAAACATACACCTGTGTGATGTCACACACAACCACGCCCCCTCGAAGGACTACACACCTGGGCTGGGCAACCAGGCACACCCTGAGTCAGTGTGTAATAGAGTCAGTGTGGTGTGTATACGAGTGCGTAATAGAGTCAGTGTGGTGTGTATACGGGTGCGTAATAGAGTCAGTGTGGTGTGTATACGGGTGCGTAATAGAGTCAGTGTAGTGTGTATACGGGTGCGTAATAGAGTCAGTGTGGTGTGTATACGGGTGCGTAATAGAGTCAGTGCGGTGTGTATACGAGTGCGTAATAGAGTCAGTGCGGTGTGTATACGAGTGCGTAATAGAGTCAGTGCGGTGTGTATACGGGTGTGTAATAGAGTCAGTGTGGTGTGTATACGGGTGCGTAATAGAGTCATGGTGGTGTGTATACGGGTGCGTAATAGAGTCAGTGTGGTGTGTATACGGGTGCGTAATAGAGTCAGTGTGGTGTGTATACAGGTGCGTAATAGAGTCAGTGTGGTGTGTATATGGGTGCGTAATAGAGTCAGTGCGAAAGACCAATCAATCCCTGAATCCCCATCCTGTCTTGTTTCATTGATACACCACCCCCCCCCCCCCCCCACACACACACCCCCGGAGCCTGCAGCAGTCCTTATAAGGCAGCAGAAGACATTTGCAAGAAATCTGATTGGGGGCTGCTCTGTGTGAGTGTGTTATCTGTGTGTGTGTGTGTGTGGGGGGGGGGGGGGGGTGTGATAGTGAGAGAACAAGGGAGGTGGCTCTCTGGAATTAAATGTACAACCTAAACACATGATGGAGAAGAAGCAAGGAAAGGAGAAATACACCTTCAACCTAAAAACACTGCTGCATTGTGTCTATGGGTCGATGTGCGTTTGTGTGCGTTTGTGTGTGTGTTTGTGTGGTGTGGTGGCATGTCTCTGCATATTTTGGAAGCACACTGATCTGCTGACCAGGAGATATTTATTTCTTTCCCTCCCGCTCCCGGCCTCCCTCCCTCCCTCCCTCCTTCCACCACACCCATAGTCATGTTCACAGCTGCAGCAACACTTCATACACACACACATACACACAGCTAACAAACACACACACAAACACAAAGCTAAAACACACAGAACATTCCATAACATAACCACATAATGATATGTTTCAGTATATGTGGAAGCAATGTGTTGATACATGTATGTTTTCTGTTTCCTTGAATCTGGGTCAAACATGATTCTGAAACATATTTGAAACAATGCAGTCCAGAGCCAATGAGAGCACAGGAAAACGGGGGGGGAGGGGGGGGGGGTCAGTTACATAACTAGACTCCACCCTCTCCCTCTGCTGGAGAAAACAGACCAACTGTAATCATACTGAAGCAGTGACAAAGGGAGAAAAAGAGTAACACAGAGAAAGAAAGAAGTGACAAAAGACATTTGAGGTTCTTACAACTCAATGCAAAACAAATAATTCTGGCAACGCTGATTTTGGACCACACCCAATAATCAAGTATTTAATAAAAAAGCTGTTCAATTTCATACACTCTTAAAGGAAAACAACCTTGAAACTTTCCATAAGAAAGCCCTCATCTACAGTGAGATTAACCTTGAGAACAGCCTCCTAAAGCTGGTTTAGGGTCTCTGTTCACAAACCCAAACCAACCCCACAGAGCCCTGGGACAGTAACAGGCAGACCCAAACCCAAACCAACCCCACAGAGCCCTGGGACAGTAACAGGCAGACCCAAACCAACCCCACAGAGCCCTGGGACAGTAACAGGCAGACCCAAACCCAAACCAACCCCACAGAGCCCTGGGACAGTAACAGGCAGACCCAAACCCAAACCAACCCCACAGAGCCCTGGGACAGTAACAGGCAGACCCAAACCCAAACCAACCCCACAGAGCCCTGGGACAGTAACAGGCAGACCCAAACCCAAACCAACCCCACAGAGCCCTGGGACAGTAACAGGCAGACCCAAACCCAAACCAACCCCACAGAGCCCTGGGACAGTAACAGGCAGACCCAAACCAACCCCACAGAGCCCTGGGACAGTAACAGGCAGACCCAAACCCAAACCAACCCCACAGAGCCCTGGGACAGTAACAGGCAGACCCAAACCCAAACCAACCCCACAGAGCCCTGGGACAGTAACAGGCAGACCCAAACCCAAACCAACCCCACAGAGCCCTGGGACAGTAACAGGCAGACCCAAACCCAAACCAACCCCACAGAGCCCTGGGACAGTAACAGGCAGACCCAAACCCAAACCAACCCCACAGAGCCCTGGGACAGTAACAGGCAGACCCAAACCCAAACCAACCCCACAGAGCCCTGGGACAGTAACAGGCAGACCCAAACCCAAACCAAGTGTATTACAGGCTCTTCTGCATGGACATCACCACAAGACTGCTGGACATCACCACAAGACTGCTGGACATCACCACAAGACTGCTGGACATCACCACAAGACTGCTGGACATCACCACAAGACTGCTGGACATCACCACAAGACTGCTGGACATCACCACAAGGCTGCTGGACATCACCACTGACTGTACACTTCATATATCCATAGTTTGGCTAAAATATGTTGTCTGAGATTAGGAACGGTTACCTACCCGTCTCCTGACTCTAACTGAACTCATTTTAAATGTAGTGTTATTACTGGTGGATAGGTCAAAGCCAATAACAGATGAATACAAACCTCTCCATTCTGCTGTAGTTATACAGACTAAAACAGCACAGTCCAAGGCCAGTAATAAGATAATTAGAATCACCATGCGGTGTTACATAACCAGGGCCTCAATCTGTCACTTCCAAGAAATCTTCGGACAAATCCAGATTGCTGGTGGTCCCGCTCTCATATCTCCCATTCCCTCGTCTCCGTCTCCACTTGCTCCTCTGTTTCTTTCTGTCCCCATCCCACTATCACAACTCTGCCGCTTCCCGGCCTTGTGAAGAAACAACACTTCAACTGAGCTCAAGCTTTTAAATGTACCAATCATTTTCAAAAAATGAAGGCTGTTAAGGTTCATAGCGGCATGCATACACACACCCCCCCCCCTACGGAAAAAAATAAGAGACCACTGAACCTTTGTCTTTCTTTTCCCAAAAAGTTGAAAAGGAATGTTTTGTGTGAGGAACAGAAGTGTTCAATTTGCAGTGGTTTCTTAATTTTAACACTTCTGTTCCTCACTCAAAACCTTCCTTTTTGACCTTTTTGGAAAGGAAAGAAAAAAGGTGCAGAGGTCTCTTAATTTTTTCCGGATTAATTTAATTGAGACTGCCATCAATACAGTTTTTAAACAATACTCTTGTCCCTGATACCCTTTCTGTGGATACAATTGCTTCAGCAATATCAATACACCTAAATGAGGTGAGAATAATGTATATGTTTAACTTGCTAGCTAGAGAGCTAACTAATGTTGTCAACAAAACAAACGACTGGCTCCTTGAAGGTACGTTTCTCCGGTGAATGGAGTCTCCCTCCGACTTCAGTTCTGAAAGGATGTGTTTTGCAAAGTGGAAGAGCAGTTGTTTCTCATGCAGCTGGTCTGCATAGAGCATGCTGGATTCATTGGTTGGCTCTGGTAATGAGGACGCTCTGGGTTTCTTAAGTCGTGTACGAAAAACAATAGCACCAAGAGCTCAATAAACTTCAGAAAAAGTAAACTGCCAAGCGCAATTCTTGTTTCTAATAAAGCTTAAAACTCGGTTGCACACAGCCCACAAAATGAGGTGGAAACTGAGCTGCACTTCCTAACTTCCTTCCTATGACCACATTAGAGATGCACATAGTCCTCAGATGATACAGACCCACAAACAATGATAAATATTTTAAAAAATTTAAATACACTGGCACTATAGAGTATTCACACTCCTTTTTTACACCCATATTTAACCTCTCCTTTGTCCAAAATGGAGACATGATGTAGTCATATCTCAGATCTAAACGTGATATTCAATAAAGGAAACAGAAGTGAAAAAGATTAACACCTGTGCAAATTGGTTTGCATCCTTGCAATAAATAACGTTTAGGCACAAAGGCTGAATCATCGTTGCGGAGGAAGTCACTCTGCAGGCTCGCTCGGGCCATTTTGCACGTGGAACGTTAAGTGGGTTGATAAACGATCGTTAAGTTCCACGTTACATAGCTAACAAACCATTTGGCATTTTGCACTATGATCCCATCCTCTGCCCAGAAACCAGGGACATTCCAGGGACGTTAACAGAATTTTATTCTGTTATTTTATTCATTACTTACGCAGATTTGTTTCTTGTCACCTGTGAATCTAATGCCTCTGGCTAGGTTGTGATCGGAAATGAGAATCGGTCCCCAACTGACATACCTGGTTACAATCAAAAATGAGAGGAGCTGAAGTATTCATGTGGTTCTGGCTCCACCTAAAGGCCAGTGGGCAGAACTACAGGAGAGAGAACTGTGTTGGTTCCTGTCAGTGACATGCACAGCTGCAGGACTGGGTCCCAATCTGAACCACTGCTCTTTCAGTAACAACTCCACCCCAAATTGCACCTCCTGTCTGTATGTAATAAAGCAGAGAAATGCCCTATCATATACTGAGCAAACATTTAAAGGCAACAGGTGACGCGTTTCATAAACTGAAATAAAAGATGCCAGAAACTTTCTATACACACAGAGTACATCCTTCATGAATGTTAAACACATTTATAACATCCCTGTCAGCGATTGCTTGTCCTTTGCCAAGATAATTAATCTACCTGATGACATATGTAGAAGAAAGAAGCATGCATATTTTAGTTGTTTGCCTTGAGGTATTTGCCCATCCTGAATTGTCAGAGATATTACACACTGAATTTGGCAGATGTTTTTGTGTGCCTGTACTAATAGATACAGAGAAAATATACATGTTTAGAGCTTGTTTAATTTGTTTGGTGTGCTAGGAAATCAAAAACATTAAATCTTCAGGCGTGAAAATGGTCTTGACCCCCCTGATGAACTTAATAAAACATTTATAGGGTCAGGTAAACAATCAGGCTTGGAAGGGCCTGCCCCGCCCACAATAGATCTGACAACATTAACCAGACCGTCCGCTAAATGGCTAAAATGTAAAATGGCTTTGGCCCTTGCCATCAGGCCACATTAATCCCCCATCGAAGTAAAATAACCTCCAGAAAAAGCTGCTGCTGCATATCAGTCTGGAAAGGGTTACAAAACCATTTCACAGGCTCCAGCTAAGCACAGAATTATCCACATTTACGAAGTTTAGGAGAGAAGTGAATCTCCCTAAGGTCAATGTTTAGGACTTGACCATGGGGAACACCCGGAGCTAACGTGGTTTTCATCATGGTAACCACAGCTGACCAAAGTGAGCATTCATGTTCATCTTGAGATTGGTTTTAAATGGCGCTGTGTAACAAGCAAACGTACCTTACGACAACGAGGGTTAGGACAGCTGAACAGTGACACGCCTTTATCCAGCAACGCTGGGAAGTTACAGGATGGACAGCTAGAGATGTAGAGAGAAGAGCCCAGGTGAGAAAGGAACAGTAAGGGAGAGAGAGTAGGGAGGGATAGAGAGAAGGAAGGGAGGAGAGAGAGAGCAGGAGAGAGTAGGGAGGGATAGAGAGAAAGAAAGGAATAGGGGGAGGGAGAGAGAGAAAGAGGGAAAGGAAATGAAGTTACAAAGACAGATTGAAGTAATACTGATGAGATCACAAAGTCAGACAAACACAGGGTTATAACACAAATTAACTATACAGTATGTTAACTTAACACCAGTGTCTTAACTCAAAGACTCTATAGTTATTAACTAGTTATTTTCTGGATGTTATTAACAGTATGTTAACTTAACACCACGGAGTCTCACCGAACTAATTCGTCCGCGCAGGTGGCAGCAACGGCTTCCTCTGCCTGCCTCTCGTAGTACTTCAACAGAACGTTCTCTGGCAGAACCTTCTCCAACTCACAGACGGGGAAGGCACACGGACAGCCCCCTGCCATACAACTGAGGGATGACTGGAGCAGAACACACATGAACTTAACACCGTTAAACACGCTTGGGGCTCTTCAGAGCCAAATGCTTTAATGCTTTTCAAATCGCCATAGTAACAAACGTTGCGTTATGATTGGTGTAACTGCCATACTTCCTGCCTAACAACACTGCAGGACTGTAGTTGGCTACGGGACCAGTTCTTGAGTGAGCAGGAAATGGGGATGTTACACACAGACCCAGGCCCAGACCCCGTACCTGTCCTGACCCGAACACGGCCTCCTGAGCGTATTTAACCAGACACTCCTTGCAGAACAAATGGCCATCGGAACACTGGGTCATCTTCTCAAAGGCAAAGTCCCCACAGCAACAACCACACTCAATCAGCTGGCCGTCCTGCACACACACAGAGACACACAGACAGACACACAGACAGACACACAGACAGACACACACACACAGACACACACAGACACACAGACACACAGACACACAGACACACAGACACACACAGACACAGACAGACAGACACAGACAGACAGACAGACAGACAGACACACACACACACACACACACACACAGACAGACACACAGACAGACAGACACACAGACAGACAGACACACAGACAGACAGACACACAGACAGACAGACAGACAGACAGACAGACAGACAGACAGACACACACACAGGAAGAGGTGTTAACAGATGAACAGACACTGCCAGTTGGCCAGCTTCTAGACCTGCCGTTGCAAGAGCTCCCCGGTAACCCGTTGAACAGGAGGAGTAAGGAGGGATAAGAAAGTAAGAGACAAAAGCAGAGGA